>NW_022279677.1:0-97941 GCF_009193385.2 Nasonia vitripennis
TCGCACTCCATATATATTATCAATCGTTCTACGGCTTTTATCTAACAATGATAAAAAGTCTTCAGCTGATTCATTTTTTTCCACTAGCGGATTTAAATGTAGAATTGGTTATTGTGTCAAAAAACATCATCATCATCATCATCATCATCATCATCATCATAAACAGTATAATCCATTAAACTCGATTGATCAATTCCCATTCGTTTTTTCTTTCTTACTGCTGCTGTTTTATCCAAAAATATGATTAAATGGTTGCTGCAGAGGGCTTTCACTTTTCATCTCAACAAGTTTCTCAAGTGGTGTGATGACTGGTTTTAGAGTATCACCGATGACTTTTTCAAAGTTCATCTTTCTCCTGTTTTAATAAAGTGTATTTTTTCTTAATAGCCTGACGAGCTCGCAAGAGCTCGCTAAGAACATTCTTCTCTTTCGTGTAAGTCTGACATGCTTACGTGGCGATGTCTACAACTGAACTGCAAGTTCGAGACTCATAATTCCTTTTTTATTGCAAAACAGTCAAATCCTTCTGTATATCTACCCTCATTCATCGGTCTATCTTTGTCAATAACGATGAATCCATATCTATCATTCTTCCAACATTCAGAACAAAGATTCCGAAATTCGTTAAAAGTTAAATCGGTATTCACATGATCTTCATAGATATGTTTAAGATTTACATCATCTTGTCGATAAATACTAACAAATTGACATTATCTCTAATGAGATGTTTTCCTATATGAGCATAAGATTGACATAGATAGAAACTATCTACACTCTTATGTCTCCCCATACAGAAGAATGCTCTAACGTTATCCTGCTTCTCACATGCCACATCATCAAAAATCATTATTGAATTTGGAAGGGCTTCATCTGGAGATACTACAGATTCATGCTCACTGAACGGAAGATATGATACTCCTTCAATCGGATCCAGGACATTTTGAGAAATTGATACTTTGGCTGATTCAAGGATTTAGAGTATACATACAAATTCTCAAACCGAAGACCATTGGGGGTGTGTAATTAAAGCCAATAAACTATTTGTTTTTCCACAGTTTGATGGCCCACAGAAAACTGCTCGTATACTATCTGGTAGTAATTCCCCATGACGCTTTTTTCTCTTCTCTTTTCCAAAATCGAAATTTGTCACGGGGAGTTTGAAGTTCTGCTCGGTAAAATCCATGTTCACTCAACAGAGTCAAAATATAACATTGAGCTCTCGAAATATAAACGCTCGTTTTATACCATGAACGTCAGTTGTGAATCAACGCTCGAGAGAGATGATCATACATAAATCTCAGAAACAGCCGAAAGGCTATGGATTGCTTGATAAAGTTATCAATAACTTACCTGTTAAAATGCATCTTCCTGGATATCAATACTGTGTCCCGGAACCAAATGGAAAAAGCGAATGAAAAGAGGAGATCCTGGCGTTAATCCGCTTGATCAGGCATGTAAAAAACATGATATAGCTTACTCAGATAAAAACGGAGATCGTAAAGCTGCTGACAAAATGCTTGCTGAGGAAGCTATGCAACGTGTTAGAGCTAAGGATGCTAGTCTTGGTGAAAAAGCTTTTGCTTTTGCTGTTAGCAATGCTATGAAATTAAAAGGAAAAACTGGAATGGGACTGAAATTTAATAAGTTAGTGACTGCAGCTAAAAAGTCAATGTCAACAAGTAAAAGTTCTCGCAAGGTTATTCAATCAGCCTTGAAGGGCGCACGTCAAGCTGTTAAAAGTGTAGGTGGAAAGAAAAAGTTATCATTCCACGTGTTCTGCCGCTTCCATCAAAAATTGGTGGAGTTCTTCCTTTTCTCATTCCATTGTTCGCAGGACTAAGTGCTACCGGTGCTCTAGCAGGAGGTGCTGCTGGAATAGCTAAAGCAGTTAATGATGCTAAAGCTGCGCAGAAAAATTATGAAGAAAGTAAGAGGCATAACGAGACCATAGAAGCTATTGCTTTAGGCAAAGGTCTTCATTTTAAGCCCTATAAAAGTGGAATGGGATTATTTATGAAACCTCATATCGGTCGTGGTCATCAAGTCAGTAGAAAAAAAAAACTTCGATTTAACTTTACCAAATCGTGCACTGACTGACTACGATCTAAAAAAATATGCTCATATGATGAAAATTTCAGATTTCCGTGGTGTTTTCATGAGAAATAATCTACCACCCGATGGTCCATGGCGTAATGAATCAGCAGTGGTAAACTTGGACGATTTTCAAAATAGAGGCACTCACTGGGTTTGCTATCGCAAACGTGGTCCTGAAGTACTTTATTTCGATAGTTTTGGTGATCTCAAACCTCCCAAGGCTCTCATGATGTATTTTAACGTGAAGGAAGTGAAATATAATTACAAAAGATATCAAAATTTTGACTCATTTATATGTGGACATCTGTGTCTCTACTTCTTAGCTGGGAGACTATAAAAGAGATGTTCGCAGACGAATAGATTCATTAGCATCAGATCAGTCATGGAAGATAGCTTCACTCTGAGTCTCTCAGGAAACTCATCTGTCTTGGAAGCGCAATATTTTCCTTCGATTGAACTACCGCAGCATAAAAATTTTGTCTTGGGATTAGTTGAACTTTTAACATTCAACTCTATTCCCAATGTTGACCATTCAAATAATAAACTTCATTTGAGCAAAAATAATATTATCACTATCCCTACGGGCAGCTATGAAATTGATGCTATAAATCAATTTTTACAAGAAACTTTGAAATCCAAAGGAATTGAATTTTCTTTGAAAGCTAACAACAATACTCTCAGAAGTGAAATTCTCTGCAGTCATCAGATAGATCTCAAACCTCGCGATTCAATAGGCCGTCTCCTTGGCTTCGCTCCTCGCATTCTCAAAGAGAACATTCATCACAGCTCTGATTTACCTGTGAAAATTTTGAGAATCAATGCACTCAGAGTAGAGTGCAACATTACTGCAGGTGCTTACATCAATAATAAGAAAGTTCATACAATCCATGAGTTCTTTTCCAGAGTGCCTCCAGGATATAAAATCTTAGAAGTTCCGTCTCATGTGATATATCTACCACTCAGTGTCAAGTGCATAGATCATCTACAAATTCGAATTGTAGATCAGGACGGAAATTTGGTGAATTTCCGAGGAGAGGAAATTACTATTAGACTTCACATCAAATCTGTATAATGGGTATCGTTTACAATTCTGGAACATATATAAGTCAGCCATCATGTCAACCAGTCATCAGTCGACCAAAGAAACTCAAACCGTTAACACGGAAGAGCATTCAGTTTCTGAAAAGCCTAGGACTAAAAGTTCGTGGAAAAAATTCACGTGTATAATTCTTTGCTGCTTCCAGAAAAATGGACGAAATTCTAAGCATTCAATCAGGTGTCGTGTTCGATGAGTCTATTGCTCATTACGAGGTACACGCGCATCAACCATACTCATCATTAAGCTTTGATAATAGTGATGAAATTCGTATTTCTATACAACATCAAGATCTATGCCTCTTACCATCGCGTAGTTCTATCCATGTATGTGGAAAATTAAAACTAAAAGATGGTTTAACAGCACCAACTAAAACTAAATTCGTGAACAATGGCATTTGTCATCTGTTTGATGAAATTCGTTATGAGATTAATGCTGTGGAGATAGATAAAAGTAAAAATGTCGGTCTGAGCAGTATTATGAAAGGATGGACTTCATTTAACTCGAATCAGAATAACATGCTAGAAAACGCAGGCTGGCTTGGTGGTGAAGAAGATACCAAAACGTTTGTCGATGAAAAGGGAAACTTTGACGTAGCGATTCCGCTGAGTATGATCTTGGGCTTTGCAGAAGACTATAAAAAAATTATAGTTAATATGAAGCATGAGCTCATACTTACAAGATCGAGAAGCGACTTAAATGCAATAATCCAGAATGGAACTACATCATCTGGCGTAACTACTTATGAAGATTGTGAAGTAAAAATAACAAAGATAGAATGGTTAATGCCATATGTTATTGCATCAGATAAACAAAAAATCCAGCTATTGAATTTCATTGGTAAGGATAACCCCATCTCTATGTGTTTTCGTTCTTGGGAGATATTTGAATATCCTCTTCTTCCAAGCACGAATAAACACGTCTGGACAGTGAAAACTTCAAATCAATTGGAGAAACTTCGTTTCGGAATTCTCGGACTACAAACAAAGAGAAAAGCTGCAAGAACTGCCAATGCCAGTAGATTTGATCATTGTGAGATAAGTAATGTGAAACTTTTCTTAAATTCACAATATTATCCATACAACAATATGAATCTCGACATATATAACAATCAGTATGCAATTCTCTATGATATGTATGCTAATTTTCAAAAATCATACTATGGAAGAGATCCGCAGCCATTGCTGACAAAGCCTATGTTCATCAAGAATGAACCACTCATAGTTATTGACTGTTCACGACAAAACGAATCTCTCAAGAGCGCTCCTGTCGATGTACGTCTGGAGTTTGAGGCTAAAAACGATTTTCCTGCTAACACTTCAGCATACTGCCTAATCTTACACGATCGCATCGTTCAGTACAATCCTATCAGTGGAAATGTCAAGAAGCTCGTCTAGGCTGCACCGGAAAATGGAATATGCCAGTAGACATGACTGGTTTCAAGCAAACCGAAGAAGATTATATTCTAAAGGAATTAGCAATCATACCTCTCGGAGGAAAATAGTGCAGATCCTATTGTTCTAACATTCAAAATCCCTTCATGGAAAAAACTCTCCAGACAAATGCAAAGGGAAAACAAATGGCTCAAACATAATTATCATGGCATCAGGTGGAAAACGGATGGACATGACTACTCTCAAAATCGGAAACTTGCTTCGTGACGCCTTTACATGATGCATCAAAAATTTTTGTAATGGGTGCATTAAAACAGAAATGGCTTGAACGATTCAAATTTCCTGTTCACAATATTGAACAGTATGGCTATCCGTCAAACATCTTTTAAGTGCGTCACAGTATGCCTCAAATCATAATCCAAGCTATAAGACACCTGTGATTGCACAACGTCAAACTCATAAAATGTTACTATCAGCATAAACTCTAAAATAAAATAAAAAATAAAAAAAAATAAAAAAAGTAGAGAACGTTATAGGCATTCCAAAACATAATAGAGAGAGAGGAAAATTATCTCCACTCCTCATCGGGTACTAAAACACTCTGGAGAGGAAGAGGGTGTTTTAGTATCTTGGCGAGAGAGAGGGGATCCCTACTCTTCCATCGGGTACCAAAACACTCTGAGAGGAGAGGGGGTGTTTAGTATGCCTATGTTTTGGTATGCCTATAGCCTATCTACTTAAGGGTAGCATCCTCTATTTTTTAGGGGTTGAAAACATATATTTTTTGGCATAATTTATAATAAAATGTTTAAACCAACTAAAAAAAATTGGAAAAAATGTTTAAACATCCTTAATAACGAAAATTTAGTTGACGTCTTTCGGTGTTTTCATAAATATTACCCTAAGGGGGTAAACCACCCCTAACACAAAATAACTGTAATATGTAATTCGATACATAATATTTCGTAGAAGTTTTTTTGGTGTTAGAAACCAAGTTTCATTTCCGTCTGTTCTCCGCCATTTCTCTTGCTATTACGTTTAAAAGTGATGCTTTTTCCATCGGGAACATTAGTTGCTGTTGTAATTTATCCAGGTCGTTTTGTGAATACACTCCACTCGTAGCTAGTCCTTCTATTGATTCAAAAGTCCAGCCGATTTTCGTATTTGGTTTTAACACGTTCGTGCTTCTGTTTTAATAGGTTTTGGTCCAAACTTTATCCATTCTTCGGATATTTTATATATGTAGGTATTATAGAATTGCAATCTACTTGCATCCCTCGTTTTATTAGAATATGAGTTTTTTGGTGTTAGAAACCAAGTTTCATTTCCTGCTAATACTGGTAAATGATTATAACATTCATTTCGTTTTATTAGAAATGAGTTTTTTGGTGTTAGAAACCAAGTTTCATTTCCTGCTAATACTGGTAAATGATTATAACATTCATTAGATGTAAGATCTTGACTGTTTTTGGAATACATTTATGAGATGTACTACTCTCAGCAACTCTTGCAATATATCCTGTTGTTTCATGATGTTATAGGCAAATTCATCTGGTGCTAACGTGGCTAAGGATAGGGAATTCTGGATAACCTTCTTTTCCAATTCGCATTTTTCCGTGATTATATTTACGTATAAATTATTGATTTGTTTTCTTAAATGTTTCTCAATGTATACAAACTTAGAGTTTACATAAGTAAATAAATCTAAATTTACGGAATGATCACTACTTACTCTATCGGTTTCGTAAAAATACATATTTAATTTGCTATCTTTCTCTGCAATCAATAATTTGGGTGTTCTGTCTTATGAATTCTCTATTACAATGCATTATTTTATTTTTAGTCGATAACGCGAATGTGATATCATTAGATCTAACAGCATAAACAATTCTTTGTTTTCGTTACTAGTATATTTAGTCGCAATACCTTTAAATAAATGTCGTTCGAATTTTTAAAGCATTCGCCTATGGGCAGAATGTCCCAAAATGTATGACCGCCTTCCAGGTCCATACACTTTTTATCCGAAAATTACATACTACTCCCGAACTTAATATTAACTTATCATTATTTAGGTTTACTCTAGCTGTATTTCCTATTAATGTGATTTTATTAAGCCATGAACAACACTTTATTCCAAGAACCAAAACTATCGGCGTAGGAAGTGCCTGAACAAGAGTTGCCCTCTGCACTTCCTGCGAAATCTATGCCTTTCGTTGTTGTTGCATTTATTTTTAAATTTGATATAGTATAATGTTGTCATATTTAAAAATACTGTTTCATGAATAGCTTTACATTGTTCATGACTTATCTCTTCAATGTACTGTTGTTCTGCATTTTCTTTTGGTATAAGATGCCGAAATCCCGTAGTTGAAAATCGTTCTATGAATTTCGATTTTACATTGAATAATTGGTCGTCCTGAAGTCTGCTATTTGGACGAGTTCTATAGCGACGTTTGTCGAGTTTACTTGTGTGGTATGGAAATCGCATTCTCCAGAGTCGAGTAGCGAAAATGTCGTAATATTCGGTGTTGCAGATCCACAGTCATATCCAATAACTGCGATAGTTACTTTAATGATTGCAGTAAAAATTATTATGTTGTTGATCATGATTATTTTTCCTAAAACAGAAATAATATTAGTTTTTCTTTCTATAAATAATTAGTTTATTAGCATGCACTGGTTTCGCTTCCTATTTTTGTTTATTGTGATATTGCTATTCTCGCCGACCTCTAGTATTTCAAATGGTCCCAAATTTGATTTTTTTCTAACTTTCCTGATTTGGTTTTTTTATGAGCCAAACTTGTCCCCTTTTCGAAATTTACTGGATTATAAATCTATCATAATATTTTTTCGATTTTCTTTCGCGAGTATCAGATTTTCTCGTGCTAGAGTAGCAATATCTTGCATGTTTTTTACTAAATTTGTTATATAATTATTAAATGTTGGTAACTGTTCGGATGCTTTTAAAGCTTCACTTGAAGTAGTCTAGGAGGTAAGCGAAAACAAGTTCATGTGGCGTGAATTTGTGAGCACTATGTACACTATGTACACTATGTACACTTGTATTATAATGAAACTGTGCTAATTCTAGTATTCGTCCCATTCTATTTTTTTCGTGCTAAAATTTTTTAAATATTCACATAATGGATGATGACCCTTTCTAATGATCCATTAGACTGAGGAGAAAATGCTGTTGTTTCAATCTTGAGAATTAAATCTTTTTGCGATTGATTTTAAGAGTTTACTTGTAAAATTGCTCCTCTGTCAGTTAAAACTACTTTAGGTGAACTAAAATACATATGAATTTTTTATAAGCGTCAGCAACTGATTCTGCAGTTTGATCTGCTAACGTACGGCTATTAGGAATTTAGATAGCTGATCTTGTATTGTCAGTATATATTTATTTTGATTTTTTGTTAGATTTAATGGACCTACTATATCCATGGCTACTTTATCGAATGTTTTGAAAGGTGTATCGGTTATTATCATTGGTTGTCTTGTTTTAACTCTTTTTAGTTTATTTCTTTGACAATCTTCACAATTTTAACTCTACTTTCGATGTCTGTTTTTAAATTTTCCCAAAAATATTTACATCGAATTAAATGTTCTATTTACTCCAGATGACCACCTATTGCTGTAGAGTGATTAAAATTGAATATTTTATCTCTATCTTTTAATTCAACATATTCTATATAATTAGACAAATGACTACTTTTATATCCGAATGTGGAAAACTTTGGTTAAAATTTCTTCTATTTCCGGCCAATTTATGTTGTTTATTTTTAAATCCTTAGAAATGCTAAAACTATTAACTTTTTGCGTATCATGATTTCTCTCAGAGCTCAAAATTTTGTATACGTTTTCTTTTACCCTGGTTGCTGCTTGGCCTGTATCCATGCATATTAAAATACTTTTTTTGAATTTAAATTAATAATTTCAATTCGTTTATATTTAAGTATTTATCAGCCGTAGCATTTTTGCTATTTAGTAGCCACTCCGTTTTTGGTCTAAAGATTCCCTTGTTTATTATGACGTGTGCGATGTGTAATTGTATCCTAAATTGTATAGATTTTTTTGTATAAATGATGCTTTTGTCGGTTTCCGTATTTATTATTTTTTCCTCACATGTTTTTGATTTCGTAAGTTCTTCTATTTTCGCTTTGTTTTTCACTGCTTTGATTTTGTTTTTCTTTTTCTGCTATTTTTAATCCGTTCATCATTTAGTTTTTGAATTTTCAAGTCATTGGTAGGTATTTCGCTAGTATCTAATGTTTTAGTTCTTTTGCTTTTTGAGCTCTTGTAACCACATTTATTTGAATGTTTCTATTGGATTTCTTGACAATGCGTCCGCATTTGTATTAATTTTTCCCGGTTTATAAATAATTTCATAATCATAATCTAATAATTGTAATCTCCATTTTTGAACTCTACTGTTTTTATCTGCTGATTTGAATGATAATAGAGGCTTATGGTCAGTAATTATTTGAATTTGTTGCCATAAATATAATTTCGAAATGTTTTTACTGCAAACGTGATTGCAAGGGCTTCACGCTCATAAGTATGATAATACTCTTGACGCAAATGCAATAGGTCTGTCCTCTCCGATCTCTCCTTGTGATAATACACATCCAAGTGCATAATTAGATGCATCTGTTGTTATAATAAATGGTTTGACATATCTGGAAACTGTAGTACCGGTGCCGTACATAAAGCTTCCTTTAATCGTTCAAATGCTTGCTGTTGTTCTTTCTTCCATTCAAGTTTTACTTGTTTTTGTAATAACTGTATAATCGGTTTAGCTATTTCTGTAAAATTTTGTATGAATCTTCTGTAGTAGCCTGCTAACCCTAAAAATTCTCGAACATTTTTAACGTTTCGTGGAATTGGAAATTTGTTATGGCTTCAATTTCTTTGGATCTGTTTTCATTCCTCGCTCACTAATAATGTGGCCTAAAACTCTACCTCTTTCTGGAAAAAATTGCATTTACTTGTTTCTAATTTAAGTCCCGCTTCTCTTAGTTTTGTGTTACTAGGTTAAATCTTCCGTTGTGTTCTTCTACTGTATTTGATACTATAATTATGTCGTCAATATAAACATAACAGAATTCTTTCTCCAATAAATCTCCTAGTACTTTAGTTAGTATTCTTTGAAATACTCTTGGTGAATTAATTAGTCCAAATGGAAGTACTTCGAATTCAAACCGTCCCAATGGGTGTATACTAAATGCTGTTTTGTGTATATCCGACTCTTTCATTTTTATTTGATGGAAACCCGATACCATATCAATCGTTGTAAATACCTGCTTTCCCCATAGAATCGAATATCTCTGTTATATTTGGTAGAAGATAAGGATCTGGTATTGTTTTGGCATTTAGTTTTCGGTAATCAATAACTAACCTCCATTTCTTTTTCCCGTCTTTTGTTAGACCTTTTTTTGGCACAACCCATGCCGGAGCATTAAATGCGCTAGTTGACGATCTAATTAATTCATTTCTGATTAGTTTTTTTGTTTCACTAATAGCTATTTGTTTTAATGTATAGGGTAACGGAAATTGTTTTACGTAAACTGGCGTTTCGTCGGTTAAATTTATCTCGTGCTCTTCCACGTTGCATGTTCCCAACTTTTCTCCTTCTAGCCAGCATATGTCTTCATTTAATAGGATTAGATCTTCAATAAATTTCCTTTTTCTTTTCGATAAATGATTTAAATTTATTGTATTTATCAGTAGTTTGTTTCTCTCGCTTCTACTTAATTTTGTGATTTCTTCTGCTTTGTTTTCGCTTTCTGACCTTAAATATATGGAACCACAGTGCAAAGTTTCTTCCGCTTTTGGCAGTGATAATCCTGGAATTCCCGTAAAAGTATCAGGCATATCTTCTATGTCGAACGTGACGAAATTTATTTCGTTTGTATGGCGTAAATATTTTCCATCGCTTTCAAAATCTACGTTTTCTTTAAGTATTTTTACGAATGTCGGAAAATTTTGTATGCAGTATTCTTCAGTTTCTTCTTTTTCTATACTTTCGAGAGTTTCATTAATGTTTCCTATAAATTGCTGCATATGCACCTTTGAATCATGAATGAACTCTGTAAGTCTTCGTTGATTCCAGCTGCTCAGTTGTGCTTCATCCGAGTTTTCTTTTACGAAATCTGGCGAGTCAACTGTGCGTTCTGTGTTACTCTCATACTCTGAAATACCTTTATTTATGCTGTCTTGAATTTCTCCTACGATCTCCAATACTCTTCCTAATCTTGTTGTATAGTTATCTCTTGTGTCTCTATTTCTTGAGTCTTTTCTTTCATACTGCCTTCCTCTGCTGTTGTACTAGTATTTATTGTGTTTATCTGCATTGTAGATTTCAGTTCGATTTTCTTACGGTTTATTTCCAAGTAACCTTTGTCCAGTCTTAATTTTTGCTGTAATAAGACTTTTATTCCTATGATTCCGTCATACCGAATGGCAAATGTCTCTGGAGCTACATGAAAGTCGAAACATATTCCGTTTATTGGTAACTTTATAGATCCAAGGGTACGTATGGCGATTTCCGTTATTCCAGATATTAAAATTTGTTCGTGGTTATTTATATGATTCATTGATATATTTTCTTTCTTAATAATATTTAACTGCGCTCCACTGTCCACTAGTGGCCTATTTATTTTACTAAGTGTTGATCTTCTACCTCTATGTATTGCAATAAATTCTCGAGTTTTAGTACGTAAGTTTGTAATATTGTGTCGGCTTTGTTTTCAGTGGTTTCTAGATTCTTCTTTTCTAACGTTGTATCTTGATTTGTTTTTCTGTTACTTGTAGTGGGAACGCTTTATTCTCATTTTCCCTTCCTAGGCGTTCCCTCCTGGAAGAGCACTGTAGTTTCCCTGGTTGTTCTTAATTCTGAGGCATCCGCTGTATGGTTATTACTTTTGCATATCGAGCAGAATTTCTCTTGTTGTCTTTCAAGACTTTTAATTTTTTTACAATCGTCGATTGTGTGCCCTGTTTCATTGCAGTAGCTACAGTTTACTTGCTTATGTTTCCCTCCGATCTCTAGGGCTTTTAGTTTTTTACATTCATTGACTACATGACCTCCTATTTTGCAGTATTCGCAAAATTTCCTCTGAAAATTTCTACTGTAATTATTGCTGTTTGTTGGCTGAGTTTGTTGTTTATTTCTAAATTTATTACAGAATTTAGCTGTATGACCATTTTCTTCACATAGTTGGCATTTGAGCTGCTGTTTGGCTTTATACTCTGCCACGAGAATCTTTGCTCTTTCGCATTCTGCCTCTTCATGGCCAGTTGTTTCGCAAATCGTACATACTCTGAATGGTAGCCTACTTTCTCCTATTTTGCAATATTTAATTGTGTGGCCTTTCTTATTACACTTTCTGCACAATACCTCCGGACAATTCTGTACTGTATGCCCTTTAATGTCACAATATTCACATTTTTCAACGCTATTTGTCATTGTATTTGAGCATATATTAGGATTGTGTCCCGTTTCTTTGCATTTCCAGCATACTTCGTAATCTTCTATGTACGGGCATTGCCCTACATCATGTCCCATTTCTTGACAGTATTGGTAGTGATTGTTCTGTTTCTTGTTAAATCGGCAGGCACTAATTGAGTGACCTGGTTGACTGCAGAATTTACATATTAATTTTATTTTATTTGTAACATTCTTGCAATTATTGTAAAAGTGGTCCGCTCCTTTGCAATATACGCATGCTGCTGAACGGCAGAAGAGCGCTTCATGTTGGAAATCTCTGCATATTTGGCATGTCAGTACTTTCCGTGTTTGCTCTACTCCTCCTCCGTAGTCTTCATACACATTATTCGCAATGCCTCTGTTTATGTCTTTCTTTTTCTTTATATCGCTTTCAATTTCTATTGCCACTCTCGAAATATTTTCTACGGTGCTTTCTTGACCTAATTCGTATTTAATTTCTGGTTTAAGTCCTTTTTTATATTTTCTTGCTGCTTCTACATCCAATTCCTCCTCGAATCTTTTAAGTTCTGCGTCCACAGTTCCTTGTAGCCTTTTTAATTCCTTTATTTTAATACTATTTTCCTTAGTCTGTTTGTATATTGTACTACCGTTTCTGTTTCTCCTTGAAATATTCTGCCCATTTTCGCGTACAGCTCATGGATGTCGTCGTCAATCGGATACAGTATTCTTACTCCGTTTATTAAATCATCTATGGTTTTTATTTCGTTGCTGCTTAGTGCTTCTTCTGCTTCTCCTGACATTCTTACTTTTAGGAGGTTCGTCAAGTTTCCTTCGTCTATTGGGTCTATGAGGCTTCTGACTTGTTTTAATTTTTTTATATAGTCCGTTGCTGTCATATTTTTCCCATCGTATTCTGGCACGTAGCTCGCGACATCCTTCAAATTTAATTTTATTGGTCTTACTCCCTCTGCTACTGGTGGGGTCATTGTTGTGCTGTTGTCCCTTCCTTGGTTTTGGTTTCCTTCGTTCTTCTCTAGTTCGTTTGTGACAGTCAGCTCTTCTTGATTATTGAGTTTATTACTTGCTATTTTGTTATTACTACCGCCAAAATTAATTTCAGTTATTCCGTCCTGACTTGTGTTTGTCCAAGAATTTGTCGGGTAGATGTTGTACCTAGTTGTTTTAAAATGTGGATCTTTCTCCGTTCCTACTACTAGGCTTTGTTCTGCGCAAAATCCTCCTATGTCCGAATACCGCTCTTCTTTTCCAAAGTCAAACGTTCTGTCTAAAATTGACTCATTTGTTTGAAACGCTGTTAAAGTTGTTAAATTCTCTTCCTGTTTAGCGCTTGTTTTTAAGGGTTCTTGTTGATCGCCAAGGTTTGTTTGCGTATTTTCGTCTGCGTATGTATTTAATTGTTCCGTAAATTTTCCTTCAGTTTTACTCTTTTTCGGTGCTAACACTTTTGGTACAGCTCCTGTATTTTTGATTTTTACTTCTTCTTTTGCCGCTTCTTGGTGTTTTACGGGCGAGCGTTGTAGTTTTGAACTCTTCCTGAATGCGTGTATTTCGAGTGGACTTGATAATAGGTTTTTCAAATTCGGATTTTGTTGGACTTGTTTTCTAGTAATTCTTGCGATCTCCGGAGTTTTATCGTCCGTGGTTGCTTTATTGCTCATTTGAAATTTTCATTAGTCAATTAAAATTATATTCTGATTGTTTTACTAAAACCCATTGGCCTTTTAAACTGGCCTATTTAGCGTTTGTTTACGTTTTGCTCTAGTTCCGCGTTTTTGCTACTGTTAGTAAGTTCAGTAGGTCATTCGCCGCAACGCGAGTAGCTGCTGAAATTTGATCCGATGCCTTGTATAATCGCGACACATGTATTACGCTTGTTCCGTTTCTTTTATCCGTGTCATGTATTACGCTGGTTTTCTTATCTTTATCTGTGTCACCCGAGCTATGCTTGGTATTTCTTGTAACATTATTTTTACTCAAAATTACTTTACGTCTATTTATTACGATTTTATTTTATTCAATGCGGTTATATTCTCGCTACGATATTGCCTCGGTTTACGCGAGAATTTTTTCAATATTTTTATATTTAAGGTGTAAATTTCGCACTATTATTAATGTTTCGTTTTATTCACTATTATTTTACTTTTTATTAATTTTGTATCGGAACCAATTGTTACGTCCTGACTACTCTTAAATAAATAGTCACGGACGTAATGATAAGTATAGTGGCAAGGCTGTAAACGGTATTAGTTCGCGCCTAACACTCTCACTGTTAGTCAATTAAATGAAAGAACTTACCCTTGAGTTCAATTGCCAAGATGTAGACTTGAGGTCGTGCTGGGTATAAGAGAATGATTATAAAACGTTCGATACACGAATTATATTACTGTAACTATGTTTTCACTGATATATCGTCTATTGTCGGACGACGCGTACGGAGCCCGTGTCTGTATACGAACTGCTTAATTGGGTACATGCAAGGCTTTTTAAAACTTAAAATTTCGGAAATTGTATACATAAAAAGTAGCGCTCGCGTAAGACGTCACGAATTGCTGATGTGCTGATTCGTCAGTGGCCTGCATTCGGCCAAATTGCTGATATGCTGATTCGTCAGTGGCCTGCATTCGGCCGCGTGTCGAAACTGTTCGGTGCGTGTAATGCATTCTTCTTGGGAGAGTTTGAATTTCAACGTTTATATTCTTTTTAGGTTTTGAATACATTTATGTAATAAATCACACGACGTCACAACCCCTTAAAAGTGAAAATTAGCCGATAAAAAAAAATACGTGTCTCTTATTTTTTCATGTTCTACAACATATATGAAAATCATCAAAATCGGTGAGTTCGGGTTGGGTACCTTTCCTTGTAAGTCTAGAAGAGCCTTTAGGAGAGGAAGAGACAGAGGCGGCCGCTAAACCACCCGGGGACACTACAATCCTTCCCGAGGAGCCAACTACGGATCAACTGCAGCCACAGGGCCCCACAGAAGCCTCTGGCGAAGCGGAAGCGATTCCGTTACCGGCACCTCAGGTTAGGACAGCCCCGGCGGAAAGCTGGGAGAGGCTGGAGGTCAATGTTCGGACCTGTCGAAGAGCTCGCCAAGAGGCGGTTCGTAAGGAAGAAGTGGCGTACCAAAAGGTGTTGACCTTCGCTCAGCGGGCGGATGCCCAAACGAAGGCAGAAATACCGCAAGACTTCCTGGAAAAAGTAAGGAAGGCGGTAAGGCTACGGGAGCACCTACGGCAAGCGGAAGCTCAGTGGCATAAAGAGCAGAAGGAAGAAGAGAGAAAGAAAGCTCTTAAGCAGGAGCAGCTTCGGAAAATTCAGGAACTAGAGGAAATCCGGGAGCAACTCCGGGAACTTGAAACGCAGCGAACCACTAGGCAGTGGCCAGCCAACATCGAACTACCACCAAGAGGTCCAGGGCCGACCGCAGATAGATATCGAAATGCTACGCAGCCTTGTAGCCGAGAAGACCGACCGACCACGAGAAGATCTGCGGTTCGTTCGCTATTGCAATATCTGTAATCTGACGAGAGTGGCAAGGACCAATAACTGCCCCAACTACTTCCTGCAGATTGCAAAACCATTGAATGACTTATTGAAAAAAAGCGTGAAGTTCGACTGGACCGAGAAGTGCCAACAAAGTTTTGAAAAATTATAGCAGTGCCTCATGGAAGAACCCATCTTACAATTCCCAGACTTCGATAAAGAGTTTACACTAACCACTGACGCATCAGATTATGCGATTGGAGCAGTCTTGAGCCAAGAAAAGGACGGATTCGACCACCCAGTCCAATATTTATCGAGGGCACTAAACAAAGCTGAAAGGAATTATTCCACAACGGAGAAGGAATGCCTATCGGTACTATATGCTCTACATCAGTTTAGACCATACTTATTGTGCCGTAAATTTACACTGGTGTCCGACCACGAACCTCTAAATTGGATGCACAGCAGGAAGGACCCTGGACAAAGACTTATGAGATGGATGTTCAGGTTCACAGGTTATGAATACACATTTAAATACAAACCTGGAAAACTAAATAAGAATGCCGACGCCTTGTCAAGAAATCCTCCAGAGATGATTGAAAAGGAAATTAATGACAATTTGCCAAGAATCAAAGTAATGATAATTGACGAGAAAACACAAGAAGACAAAAAAAAAGAAGCAAGAACCCAATACACAGTTCAGAAAATACCTAGCCTTCATACAGTATTTCCACAAGGAGGATGCCCAGAAAGCAATTGATCATTGCAATGAAAAATTCAAACAGAGATGGGCATCACCGCGACACATCAAGAAGAATGAAACGCAACATAGGAAGAAACACAGTGTCTGTGGAAAAATGTGCGACGTTCGAAATAAAGAGGACCATTAGTTTGTATGTAAAATACAAAATAGTAGTGTTCTAAAGCAGCACAAAGAATTTGGCAAGTATATACAATACCAACACATGGACGCTCACTCAGAAAACTGCACAGGGGACCAAGAAAAAGCAAAAGAAGAAAACACATCCACAGAAGATGGGCAAGCTGACTGAGAAGGTTCCACATCACCTGATGTGATAATAATACAAGAAACATACTTATCAGACACACCACACTAAAAATTCATCCCATCATTATTTCCAAAAGGTTCCTACCTTTAATATTTTTTTTTACATAGCAAGTTATACTACGGTTTATTGTAAAATGGTACCAAAAGTAGGGGGACCCAAAAAAAAAATAAATAAATAAATAACATATTTTTATGTTACGAGAAACGTTCTCAAGGGGGGGGGGGATGTTACGTGACAACTTTCCCGATCTCGCATTTGAAATAATAATTTCAAATATAAGATCGAGAAAGTTCCACACGTGAAAAAGGCACAGCGAGACTGAAAGCCACAAAAGTATCAAGTGGCCAAGAATCTCGATGATCTAAGCAACTTCCCCGCCGATAGACAGGGCCACGCATGCGGAGCTGCGTTGCAACTTTGGTGCGTAACTAGTTGCCAGGTCCCGTAAGGCCTAACGAGTGCAACAAGCACCCACGTTGTAGCGCGGCCGAGGGGAAGTAAGCTGTCATTTAGATTTTTCGTCAAATTTTGAGAGACACTAGAGACACACTAGAGAGAGAGAATAGAGAGTCGGTCGTGGGGGCAGACACATATTCTCAGAGTCCATGTGGTTGTCCGACAGCTGTATAGCTCACCTTTTGAACTCACAAAAAAAAATAAATATTGCTTTGTTGAGGAAGAGTCTCACAAACTCGTCCATAACAGTTTAATGAATAGCAGAAAATTTTTTCAATATTTTCATACGTAAAATTGCATTAAATTCAACAGACATAAACACTTATAAATAAATTGGGAAATTAAGTGCAAAAAGTAATAAATATAAAGGAGATTAATAAAAACAATATTCCATTTTGTTTTTGAACAAACCTTGACCGGTGAGTATATGTATTAGAGTCAGCACGAGGACTAGGACTTCGATGCCGGCGAGGACTTAACGACACAGATCGGCGTTTGGTATATGATGATGATTTTTCCACTATAACAAGCAAACAAACCATTTTTATTATCAACAAATATTAACAAATGACCGATTGTTTTAAAATATTGAAATATATTGTAAATCTTGGAATTGACTTTCAATATTTAATATATAATTTATCAAAATCATCTTACCTAAATTGTTTTTTCTAACATCTGGAATTGTCCGATGTTCTTCGATTGACTTAGATTCAAACTGTTTTATTTCCTCCCGATCGAATATAAGCTTAGATCCTTCTTCTATAAAAACAATTAATTATCTATTAGCTACGTTTTTTCATACTAAGATCAAGTTTATCAAGATTAGAAACTATTTGGGAATGTTTGAATTTCGCGTTGCGCGCGCCGCGCTTTTGCGATATGGAGCAAGCGCGACTCGGTCGAACGTATTTTCGTCGCGGCAGCACTATCCAGGGCTGGTCATTCGCTTGACCAGTGCTGCGACCGTTTTCTCTCTCTGTCCTTTTCATTCCTCGGTCCTCTCTCTCACTCTCACATTTCAATATACAAAGGGAGTTGTTTTGAATCCCGCTCGTGTCAACGGCTATTGAGGAAGAAAGACTTTCTTCCTCGACCTCACTTGTCTCTTGGATTCTCAAGTATCATAAGGCGACTCACACTCCTAATGTTACTTATCAAAATTCCTGGAATTTTTATCAAAATTGACATCAGCTGCAATAAATCATCCTCACGGACAGGCAACATCAATATCCCTACGGCCGGCAAATCAATAATATTGCAAAGACACGTAAGTCAGCATATTCAAACCACCTGCTTTCTCAACGTATCTCTCAACTATCAACGGCCATCTTTATTACCTCGAGGCAACATCAATATGTGCTCTCCTTACAAGGAAGGTTCCCCAACCCGACCTCACCGATTTCAACCATTCTGTGATATGTTGTATTTGAAAAAATAAGAGACACGTATTTTTTTATTCGTGCCGACATCCACTTCAAAGGGGTGAAAACAATTCCTAAATTTTACCCCAAAAATCGTTTTTTTATTATATCTCGGCTTCTAATTAATATTTTTAGATAAAACCAATTGCAAAATATTTTTTATAAGAAACGTAAGATATAAGATATGTTTATGACCTAGGGGGTTGCAACCCTTATTTTATATATTAAAAAAACTAGATTTTTTATGCATTTTTTCTCTATAAAAACCAAGATATTAGCTCAAAGAAATAAAATAAAGCATTTCCATTTACTTTATCGAATATTTCAATTGACGTGTTTCAGCATTTTTTTAATTTACCACTCCAAACATACAAACTACCCCTTAAAATAATTGACTGCATGTAAATGACCATAAATTGATTTTTTTTCTTAAGATTCGTGAAAATGAAATGTAAATTACAACTAACATTAGCAAATGTTATACGTTTTTTTGCAATATTTTAATGTAAAAAAGCGTGATAAAAGTCACCCACATAATCAGCACAGCTTTCATAACTTTATTGTTTATTCAAGTAATTATTATTATTATCACTATTATTATTACTATTATTATTATTTATATTATTATTATTATTTTTAACAGACAATAGCATAAATATTTTAATTTCTTTTTTTGTTGGACTATTATTTTTATCATAAGAACCTCAAAACTGGTATCAAATTCGTCATTTTGAGGAAAGAATGATGAACAATTATTTTTTTTAAGATCCATTACACGTGGAAACAGATATTATATCAAAAGCAACCATGATATGTATTGCGATGGAATACGTCGGTACTGCCTGTTATCTTGTGTTTATACTCGGCCAGCGGTTGAGCGGCGAGTGAGAGCTGCTCTCGCTACAAGCCTAGAAGCGTGACGTCACACGCGCTTGCCGCGTAGTAGGGCGTTCGCTATTATCGGTGTGCTCTGCGTATTAAGGTGTGAGTCCAATATAGTATGCGCGAATTATATAGTCAAAATGGGATTTTGACTATTCGCGTCGATACTGTGTTGTTGTACTGTTAATCTTTGATATACGTGTAGGACAAACAAGGGTTTGATCAGCCGTTAGCTTTTCAGCTGTTCTCAGAGTATGATAGAGCGTTATAGAGTATTGTTGAGAGTTATCGAGTTTTGTTGAGTTTGTTGTCGATTGTTGGTTTTTTTTTTAATTATTGCTGCAACTGTCAGAAGGCTTCAGTAAGGAAGCTCACAGGAATTGATACAGTGATTGAGTAATAAGCCGGTGAGTGCTTATCGAGTATAAACTATCGTCATCAGCAGCAGCAACGGCAAGCAATCTCCAGTAGTTGGATTTTTGTATTCTTATTTATTTATATTTCAGAATATAGTTATTGTTTTACTTAAAGTAATAACTCGTGTATTAATTTGTGTTTATCCGTGTTCCGAATTTACTGGCGCGAGATCATTTAGTTCCTGGTCCAGAATTAACCGGTGCAACTTGTGCTTCGGCGAAATCCTGATTATATTGGGTTTGAGTTATTAGTGTATTTGTTAACGGGGTTTATGACCAATAGAGTTAGAGGAAAAACTCCGTTACAGTATTTTTTTAAATGTAGTAGCGTAAAAAGCGTCATTAAAGTCACCCCTAAAAGTAGTATTTATTATTTTATAAGATTAAGTTATCTTTATTCTGCTGCCATGTTAGAATTACAGTATCTTATTCTTCATATTGTTTACAATAATGATTTTCTTCAAAAAAAGTGCTTAAAACACAAAGATTTCTTACACCAACCACATCGAATAATAACAATATTATTACATTCTTCTATACCGCACTGTATATTGCAAGAATCTCCAAAAGAGAACTCAACAGGATTTTCAAAGTTATCTGGTTTTTCATTAATGTAACCACTTTTGAACCACGAATATTCAAACATATTCTTATATCTCGGTGAAGAAAGCTGGTTATGAACTAGAGATTGTAATTTTATGATGTTATTCCTTAAATGTAAATTTAAGTCATAATCCATCAAAGTGACTTGAACTGAGAAGTGTCGTACAGAGTTTTTCCAAATGCGAAATCCATATACATCAAGTGGTTGAATCTTTCCTAGGCATTGCACTTGTTTTTCTCCTTCGACTGCTTATGTTCTTCCAGAATGCATTTCCAATTGGAACCCACTGTAACGTCGCCGTATTTTTTCTAAAAAAAAATTTTTTTCTCGGAAAATAATATCAAAAGCCAAACTAACGACGCGATACGCTGTGCGTACATTAGATTGTATATGCACCAACATCCGTCTGTCTACAAAAAAAGGTTCACACACTAAAAATAATCTCTCCGCGATATACCTACAAGTTTCTGGGTTTTCGGCTTTTTCGTTCCCAGAGGTCTTTTTCTTAGTAAACAAGATAATATACCAAGTGGAATCTTAAGTGTCGCCGTTTCCCTTCGGAGACGCGCCTCTCGAAATGTCACTGAGTATAATTTTTCTTAAAACTATAGGCTAACAGGGCCAGCTGCAAACTATAAAATTCTAGATATCACCCTACTTGTCCCCAGTTTTACGACTCAAAGCGTTGGGAAAATTCGGGCGGGGCGGAAATCTGGCGATATTATCTGTTTACAGTCGCTCACGTGCATTGAAAATCTGTATTTTTCCGTCTTGTCCCCTCATGTAAATCTTGAAACCACTCTACCCCCTGCTGTTATATAACCGAAAATAGATTCTTCCACTGCATATCTTTCTTAATTTTACAAACAAATAGTTGCTTAATTATTAAGAAATATTATAAACATTTTATTATTAAGTTAATCGATATTTTTCTTAGATTTTAATTTGCATTTATAGATACTTTAAGACAAATCACTTTTATTTCAAATCAAGTAAAAATAAAATTTACAATAAACATTAGTTAAAAATAAATTTTAGATTTTTCATAAAAATAAAGAAAATATCACTATTCCATATAGAATCATCAACAAATATCAGAACATTAAGTGCGATGAATAAATTATAATTATTTAGTTAAATAAATAAATAATGTTAAGTATTAGTTTACTCATATATACACATAGTTACACCAAAAACGCTAGTTAAGTTATACTACTAAAGCCACAAAACAATAATAAAAGATTATTAATTGTTCAAATATTCAGTTAATTATAAATAAATAATACAAAAATGTTAAATGCAGGAAAACCAAACCACCGAAAATGCATCGAAACACTCCATAATTTTTATAGTAATTATTACTTTAATTATTATTATTGTTATTAAGTTAATCGCAACTATTTGTTAGTATTTTTATTGTAAATTATTTTTAAGTTAGTAGTTAAGTTGCGTATAACGGACTGAGCATTGCCATAGGTTTTTATTCATATTCATCAACGATTATTTAACAATTTATCTTGTACAAAGAAGGGGAGGTGCGGGTAAAACGGCGCACAGTCAAATACGATTTCCTCTTAAATTTATATATAGTACAAAAAGGTTTGCATTTAGGAATGTTGTAGTTGATATTTATACAAGATTGTTCTAACAGCATTTTTCTAAAAATTAAATATTAAACAAATAACTTAATTACACCATTTATAATTTCTTACTTAGAGTTATATTTTTAATCTAAACATTTTAGTGAATCAGGTTAATAGTCAAACATCTTGACTAATCATAACAAATAATTCATGAATATTATATTTTTTAACAATCTTTTATAAACATTTATTCTCTTTTATCTGTAAATGGTACAAGCGTTGCCATCTGTCTCGGACAGAGAACCTATCTTGGCCTCTCCCCCGGAAAATTTAGTTAGAGTAGGGGTCTCCAGACCCAAGCGTAGGAGGAGCCCTCGAGGAAACTCTCTCCCTATTGGAAAATCCCCGAAAATCTTTCGAGGAGGGAAAATAGAGGGATGGGCCTAAGGCTATGAGTGTCCCCGAGTTGCAACTCAAAATCACTCCGGTCCCGGCTTCCGCCCGGTAAAGACACTACACGCGCTCAGTCCGCATTTTGATTTAACTACGACTCCGGTCCCGGGCTCCAAACAGTTCGGAAGTTCACTTTACGCGCTTAGTCCGCAATTTTCATTATTAACGCTCACTAAAGTAGGAGCCAAGTGTCGGTTGGCTAATAAACGATTTATTTCTAGTGTTGCGAATATAAATAAAAATACATTCTTATTCATACTGGCGATCAGGAGAAATCCTGTTTATCACAGTGTTGAATACAGAATAAATAAAACCGCGAATTCTCTCCTTATTTTGTTAAAAAAAAAAAAAAATACTAATTTAGGAAGTGACTGTTCAGGACTTGTGCCTGTTTAGCAGTGGCTCCAAGGTTAGTCAAAATTTTAATAAAATACAAATTTTAGAAAAAAAATTGTGAACCAAATATTAAATTTTGTAGCATAATTTTATAAATAAAAAAAAATATACATTCTTTTTCTGTTTAACTAAAATCAAACTTTCTCCAATTCCCCGCGACATAGCTCATCCCTACCTATTTGCGGAAACGCAAGGGTATAAACGAGCGACACCATCTTTTTAGAAATTCTCTACCGAGAGGATTTCTAAAATTAAAACTCGGGTTTAGTTCGAAAGAGCTAAATCCGACGTAACACCACTCTGATCTGAATTATACACATTTTCAATCCCAATTGATGGTATGCACGATTTCACGTCAGCTACAAACACTTCAGCTTTCATTAGAAGCTCTAAATTATTTTCTAATGTTTATTTTTCTATTTATTTTTCTAGACACTATTCTGTGAACCTTTTTAAATTTCATCAACCAATGTTTAGAAGCTTTAAATCTTATATCTTCAGATCCAATTTCATTTTGACCTTGTAACGCCCATCTTCGTAGATCGTGATCGTGAATTATTAAACCACATTCAACTGCAGCTTTAAAATTATTTAGTGTATATTGACAGATTCTTGCAATTTTTTCTCTATACGTACCACCTTTAGTAATAGTGTAAGCCCAACGTTTGAGCTGGCTCTTTGATGAGACTGTCCTGAATTTTTTTTTGCACTATTGCAAAGCAATATTGTTTTAATTTTTAAGTTTCCTTTTTTCCCGCTTCTCCAATATTCTACGGCTTTTTGTTTGTAATCAAAATCAACGTCTTCAGTATCATGCGTACACTGATTTGTTGGTTCAAAGTCACGATCAGGAAAATGATGTAGAACTTCATCTTCAACTATTTTAGCATCACAATCCTTAAAATCTTCCTGGAAATGCAGGGATTCCTCATCAATCATCTCAAACTTCATAAAACTTATTTGTTGCATCGATTAATATTTGTTTCAATTTTTCTGACAACTCAATTTCTTTAAAATTTGTCATGCTATTTGGTATTTGCAAAGTTTGAAAATTCGCTAGTAATAAATTCACTACATTTAAGGGATTAATCTTCATCTTATCATTAAATAATAACACTTTATTAAGATAAATAATTAATAAGTTTAGAAATATAAATTATAAAATACTCACGTAATTACCTAATTGTAAGAATTGGAAGAATAATTGTAACAATATCTGTAGAACTTGTATGATATAGATTTATTTGAGAAAATCAATTATAAAAGATTGAATGTTTTCAGTAGTCAGTATTTAAAGAAAATGATTGTTTCATTTCTCTGGAACTTCATTCGATAAAGATAAATTGAGTAATTTTTTTTGTAAGCCATAAGCGAGATTAACGTATTTACAATGAGATATCTTCCTTCAGCAATGTACAAACAAGATAATATACACAAATAACTTCGATAAGTAAACATAATATTGATAATTTCAATTTTGTAAACTGTTATATTTTAAATGAAATTAAAATATTTATGCTATTATGTCTTGTAACGAGTTATGCACGGCGAGCATAACTCGTAAACAGACTATAGTGCGCAAACTATTAAGACGCGACGGTAACGCGTATAGTCGCGCTATTTACACTATAGTCTCTCGTAAACATTTGGGAGTCCTCGCGTATCGTCGCGGCTCCCGAATATAGATAGATAGCTTCCGGCCTCGCGAGCGAGAACACGTGTTAGAGCGAATTGGAGAATTTGTGCGTGCGGTTGTTTTGGTGAGAGAGAGAGAGAGAGAGAGAGAGAGAGAGAGAGAGAGAGAGAAGAGCTGCCACCCGACTATCCACCTCTCAGACCCCGGTACTGTGCCATCCCCTGGTTCCGGCATTCTGCGGGACGACACGGCGTATCAACGGAGTAGCGAGCGAGATACACGCCAGCGCATAGTGAGAGTGAGTACACACATCTGTACAGCGCGCGAGACCTGTAAGCAGCGGCTTCAGGTCGATTACGTGGTGCAGCGGCACCGTGAGCGAGCGAGCGCCTTCTCGCGTGTGCGCGTAGATTACGCGATTTCGCGCGGCGAGTCACGACTGACGTGACTCGCATTATTGTTTTGTAAATTCTCGTTTATCTATCGGGTAAATAAATAACCAGTAGGCTTTTTATTTCCGTTGTTTGTTCATTCGATTGCGCGAGATTCTCTCCCGCTCCTTTGCTCCTTCCCGCGAATACCGCCGCCTCCGCGGGCGTATCTGAGCAGCCGTGCCTGTTGCCTGGCTAGGCAACAGCGGCTACGAGAGCCACACGTGCGAGCTGCATTAGCTCGCAGAAGCAGAGCTGAACTCTGCATTTGCAACGCGGGTAACCGCTGACGAGGATTAAGTCCCGTCGCATCGTGGGATAGCGGTCCAGCTTGCACTTCGTACAGTGCAAGCTTAAGGAATAAGTACCCCGTTACAGTCTATTAAAAATAATAATAACAACAACAACAACAATAATAATAATAATAATAATTTTTTAATATATAAAATAAGGGTTGCAACCCCCTAGGTCATAAACATATCTTATATCTTACGTTTCTTATGAAAAATATTTTGCACTTGGTTTTATCTAAAAATATTCTAGAGATTCTAAAATATCTAGAGATATAATAAAAAAACGATTTTTGGGGTAAAATTTAGGGATTGTTTTCACCCCTTTAAAGTGGATGTCGGCACGAAAAAAAAAATATGTGTCTCTTATTTTTTCAAATACTACAACATATTACAGAATGGTTGAAATTGGTAAGGTCGGGTTGGGGTACCTTCCTTGTTAGTGTAGTTATAACTCAGTGGAGTTACAGCTGGTGTACAATCAACGGCAATATTACATCTTCTCAACAATCGTCGGCAAAACTCAACTCAAGTTACGAGGATTATTTTATCAAGGTTATTGATTGCCATAATCTAATAGTGACTTGCATATTAAAAGTAAAATTCAAATTACATTACTCAACACAGTGAATATTAAAATACAAACAACAAGGGCTAATTCTTTAGAAAATCAACAAACTGTAAAATATTGTAAATAAAATAAATTAAGTGCATTTCAATCAGTGATGTGAAAATTAAATTTGTTACTTGGAAGTGTTGCATTTATTTTTAACCACCCATCCTCAGCAGCGTCTCATTTATGCAATTCTCAAACAAAAACAATGATCTACTTTTTCAACTTTTCAAATTTTACGGTGGGATTGTTGAAGAAATAGTTGTAAACCATTTTCAGAATTAAATTAATGCTAAATGAACTACCATAAAATAAACTTGTTAACGGGAATATGAATTAAAATACAATTCTTACAACTGCCTTTCAAAAGAAAAGTTCAAAAAAAAATTTTAAACATATTTTTGAAATTTTATGCTAAATCGATCGACTATATCTCATATTGATTTTTCTTCAATAGAGTCAATCTTCCGGCAGTCATTTGATTTATAGATCTTCAGAAGTTGCTCAAGTCACTTTAGCACAGCAATGACTATTCCATACAACTAAATTAATTTCTTATGTAAAGTTATTATTTTTGCAAAATAATTTAAACATTTATAAAATATTTTTTGCAGATCTTTAGTTGTTGATAATTATTTTGTAAAATTGATGGTAAATTTGATAAAAACATATAATGTTATTACATGTTTTTATCAAATGTGATTTTTTCAAATAGGGTAATCAATTTTTTAAAAGAAAAAAAAACAAGAATTTGTTATTAATTTTTACCACATTGAAACACAAACAAATAATGCTAAAAACGCATTAAAATTAACTAAACATTTGCAATACAAATTAAGTAAGCACAACTCCTTTGGCGTTTTCTACAATTATAATACACTATATAAGATTCAAAACTGGTATGATTGTATAGAATTCTGAATTCAAAAAAATTAATGAAGCAGTAGGTTACCATGTCTTAGTTTCAAGGTTATTTCCTCATGATTCACAATATTTCTTCGAATCTCGTTAGTTTCAGATCCAGATGCGGTAATTTTTCTGTGCTTTGTTACTACAATTGCGGGCTCATTGAATTTTGGAGCTTCTTCTGGTCCATTGAAAATAGATTTCCTTCCTTCCGATGAATTAAGTCTGGAAACAAGCATAATGATTTAGAAATAGAATTATTATATAGAAAATATAATAATACCATAATATAATAATACCACCGTGTACCGTGCACGGTACACGATGGTAGGAATTAGAAATACCTGGAGATAAATTATAAATACAATTAGATTTGAAAGACGATTCAAACGTTTTTACATATGGAAACGAAATATAAATAACTATCAAAACGAACTGGAATGGGACGCATAAGCATTTAATTTATAAATGTATATACAAACCGATATTTTTATTTATAAAAGTGTTATTTATAAAGTTTTTTCACGCTATTGTTGCTCGCTAAAAGAGATAGCAACTTTTTTTCTGGGAAAGATAATCGCGTGTATCGTGTAGGGTCAGTACACATTTTCGCGTCATTCGTGGTGCATTCACGATGCTCGATATGCGGTGCATTCGACTTCGACTCCGTCACACTTGCTACACAGTCGTTATATCGAGATCGATTTCAGCACAGACGGAGCTTCTCTCGATCAATTAAGTCGTATTGTCTTGTGGCCCATTCAAATTAGAATAGCGAATTTTCCGAACAGCTTTCCACAGATGGTTGGAATATTCAAAGGTCCTGCCAAGCCATCGAGCGCATTGAACTTTTTTCAACCATTTATTCAGGACTTGCTTCAGGTTCTTCAGAATGGTGTTGACTTTATGAATAGAAACTTTGCTGTTACATTGAGGTGCTTTGTCGACGATGCTCCAGCTCGTGCATTTTGTTACTCGTTTGCCCTATCACAGTTAGCAAAAGATTTATACGATGTAATGTTTCCGCTATAAGTTTTTATTGTAAGTTGTAAATATTTTGTACCAATATTTGAATAAATATTAATTATATCAATATATGAAAAATGATCTTTTTCTTGTGTAAAACCCAAAGACCCCAAAAAAAAATCCCCAAAGCTAAAATTTAGAGTAGTTTTTGCGGCACCGTGTAGTAGGATACATATGCATACAATCATAACAGTTGAGATTCTTTCTTCACGCAACCGTCAAAGAGGAAATATCAAAATGGGGCCGGAGCAGAGCAGGCATCGAGGCATCGAGTCCACATGGGAAGAGAGGCAACCTCTCTTAAAATCATCTGATCAAAAGGATAAAGACTCTTCCACCAACCATGCATTTACAGAGAAAAAATCGAGTCATGTATCCTTTTCCCCAAATACCCAATCATTTCCCGCAAAAGATGGATATAATAAATTAAAAAAACAATAATTTTATAACATAAAAAATAACAATCGGCCCTTTTCAGGGCCACCATTATATTTGAAAACGTAGTAATAATCTCTTTACAGTGCGTCACGCTGGGGATCCGCTATACGGTAACCAACACTCTCTCTGTTGGAGAGAGAGAGAGAGAGAGCATGGGTCTGGTACGGTGTAAAGTACAAACACACGAGAGAGCTGCGTCTGGGGATGCTTTGGGCTGGTATGGCGTAAAGTAGAGGGGGAAACATCTGGTGTCTGCAAACACACGAGAGAGCTGCGTCTAGGGATGCTTTGGGCTGGTATGGTGTAAAGTGGAGGGGGAAACATCTGGCGTCTGCTCTCCACAAAACTTGCTGGGTCTGCTATGGCGTAGATGACCCACTTATAGTTTATCAATAGGTCATAAATCATTTGACCTAGTGTTTATACATATAGGTCATATGTACACACTTTATATATATATTAGTCATCATGGCGTCGGGCGGTAAGCAGCCGCCTGATAAGGCTAATAATAAGTATTATAAATGTCATCCGACACAAAGAGCATCGACAGTAATTTGCATCATATGTGAAAGCGTATATCACATAGATGAGTTCAGTCAATTGCAAGGTGCCCGTTTTGTAAGCAGATATTTAGGAATCTGTGACGAACACGAGCATCTGAAACTAACCTCAAAAACGCGCGGAGACACTCTTAGTGACGAAGCAAGAATGATAATTGCAGAAGTGAAACTGACAATGAAAAATGAAGTGAGAAGTGAAATCTTGAGTGATATTGCTGAAGATAGTTCTATCCATGAAAAAACGATGGATGAATTAAGTGTTGTGGCCGAAAATATAAAAATAGAAAATACCTTATTAAAACAACTTAATAAAGAGTTGTATGAAAAAAATGAACTCATGAAGGAACTTTTAAACAAACAAAAGGAATCTAAAAAAGAAAACAAAAACACTTACTCGCAAGTGGTGCAAAACCCTAAACCTAAACCAAAACGTATACCAAAAATTATCATTAAAAAAAACAACAAAGAAGATCAAGCTGATATAAAAGAGTACGTAACACATTACTTAACTAAAGAAAAAACTATATTAACTAAAAACATCAGCATCAACAAAGACAAAGACGAATTGGTCATCACATGTATGAATGAGGAGAGCGTTGAAGACGCAGAAAAAATATTAAAAAAGAAACTTGCAACTCATTTCAAGATAACAAAAGAGCAGCTTCTGAAACCGAAATTAAAATTAGTAGGAATAGAGAACTGCCTCAAGCTAGATGCAGGTGGGTTAGAACATGATCTGAACGAAAGAAATTTCAAAAAACTGAACTCCAAATGTAAGGTACTACATACATATGTTAATGATAAAACTAATAAACAAAGTGCAATTATTGAAGTAACGGCAGAATTGTACAAATTCATAAAAGATAATGATAGCAAAATTTTTGTCGGGTTTCAAAGGTGTAGAGCTTTTGATTTAATTAATATATCGCCTTGCTACAAGTGTGGACGTTTTGGACATAGTGCTAAGAAATGTGTTAATAACGAAAATTGTACTAGATGTGCAGGATCGCACTCAGTGAGAAATTGTAACAATAATAACATTATTAAGTGTGTTAATTGTCTCTACAGTAATCTAACCTACAACACTAAATTAGAGGTTAATCACACGGCTACGGATAGTTTAGCGTGTGAAATACTCAGAAAGAAAATTAAAAGATTAGTGGATATGACTGATTATCCAATGCAACCTACAATACCAAGATTTGTGGGTAAGGTAGATTACTTACGGAAGCAATCTATAGCTTCAGTGTCAACGAACTCACCTATCATTCCAAATATCTCGTCAGCGCAAAACAACAACAAGAGAGGCAGCAATGGATCAAGACGCTGACCTTGCAGATCTGATTCAAAACGAAAGCGAATTTGATGACACCAAGAAGCTAAATGATATCATCAAGCAGAAAAAGAATATTATCTTGTGTAATAATATTAGAAGCTTGAATGCGAATTTCGATAAGCTTGAAATGTTTATTGATAATCTTGTAAAAAAACCTGTGATAATAATATGTACCGAAACATGGAATTTACAACATCCTCAATACTATCAACTACAAGGTTACAAAATATTTTATAATGAAAGTAAAATAAACAAAGCAGATGGAGTTGTACTATATGTTAAGAATAATACTTTTGAAAACACTAAAATAGAAGTGGTTGATAGGCTGCGAGTTGTAAGTTCTCAGTTAAAATTAATAACAGGAGAATCTTTCACAGTCTCCGCAATGTACAGATGTCATGATTTGCCAAAAACAGAATTCGTCAATTGCGTAAATAAGTTCTTAAAATCGCATACTAATACCAGAAATCATTGTATTTTTGGCGATTTCAATATCGACATATTAGAAAATAATTTTAATAATCTTATCCTTAGCGAAAAAACAATCAATCAGGAGTATCTGAATAATTTTTTTGAACACAAATATTTGCCTTATTTTAGAAGAATTACGAGACCGTCCTCTGACAATAAAACAGGTACCTGTATTGATAATTGTTTTGCTAAAACGAAAAATATTGAACTGATTTCATATAAACTAAATGTCCCTTTTAACGACCATTATCCTTTATTTCTGAGTGTTGATCAATTAAAAAATTCAATAGAAAACACAAATTCTGAATGCTACACTAATTTCAAAAAATTAATAACTTTTGCCAATTACGTTGACTGGAATTATATATTAACTATCAATGACGCTAACAATGCCATGGAAGAATTAATCAATATGATACATAGATGCCTTGAAAAAGCTACATGTTACAGACAAAAGCGTGGAAAAAATAATAATTTTTATCCACGTAAAAAATGGATTACAAGAGCGATTTTAGTCTCTTGTAAAACTAAAGAAAATTTGTATAGATTATGGAAAAAGTATCCACATAATATAACCTTGAAAAACGATTACAAAAATTATGAGAAAATATTGAATAAAGTAATTAAAGATGCAAAGTATAAATTTGAACATAACGAAATCAAACGTGTTAGACAAAATTCAAGGCTGCTATGGAAAACTATCAAAAGTAAACTAGGCAAGGATTCTCAAAGAAAGAATTCGCCCGATTATTTGATTGTAGATAATCAGAAAATAACGGATAAAACGGCAATGGCAAACGCGATGACCGATTACTACTGTAGCGTAGGAAAAGAATTAAGCGATAACATACCGAAATTAAGTAATGAGCAACTCAAGCTTCCAAGCAACAATGATAAAACTATTTTTGTACGTCCGACCGATTGTCAAGAAATTCTAAAAGTTATAAAAGAAATGAAAAAGAAAGCTGGAGGAGTAGATAATGTTAGTACAAATATTATACAGACTATTGCGAATCATATTATAAAACCATTAGAATATATTTTTAATCTTAGTATTCAACAAGCTGTGTGGCCAGAGGCACTAAAGAAGGCTGATATAGTTCCCATTTTCAAAGCGGGAGATAGTGGCTGTATGTCAAATTACAGACCAATATCCCTTATCTCAAATATAGCAAAACTCTTTGAAAAAATAATTCATAATAGACTGTGTGATTTCTTTATCACATGTAATATTATATCAGACAAACAATTTGGTTTCATGAAAAATAGAGGTACAACTGATGCCTTGAATTACATATCTAACATCATCTACAAAAATCTCGACAAAAGTAAACCTACTATTACAGCCTTTTTGGATCTGGCCAAGGCCTTTGATACGGTAAACCATGCAATATTACTTAGTAAGTTAGAAAGATATGGAATTAGAGGCAATATCCTAAAGCTGTTAACTAGCTATCTTTCCGATAGAAAACAAAGCGTTAAAATCTCTAACTATAAAAGCGATTATAAAGAAATATCAATTGGCGTTCCACAAGGAACTATATTAGGTCCATTATTTTTTATACTATACGTTAATGATCTATTGTTAGATATGCGAAAGGATACCATCATATCTTATGCGGATGACACTGTCATCATCACGAGCGATGACGAGTGGTCTGCTGCTCAGGACAGGATGAATGATTGTTTGGAGTGGGTGTCCAAATGGCTTGCTCTAAATAAGCTGTCATTAAATCTAAGTAAAACTGTGTACATTGCGTATGGCAACTATTGTAACAGCGTACCTGATAATATACAAATATGTATTGGTAATTTCCCTATCAAAAGGGTAGAAAATTATAAATATCTTGGCGTAATTTTCGATTACAACATGCGATGGGATAAACATATTGATAGTATAGTAAAAAAAACGAGATATCTCATATTTATTTTTGCTAAAATCAAGAATCTATTTGATCGAAAAACGCTTATGATGATTTATTACGCATTTTTCCAAAGCCTTGTGAAATATGCTATCATAGCGTGGGGAGGAGCGTACAATAGTTGTCTTAACTTAATTCAAAGAGTACAGAACAAAATTTTAAAAATTATTAATAAAAATCGTTTTGTAATGAATGATATGCCGTTATCAATCAAGCAATTATTCAAGTTAGAAGCTGTTACATATCACTATAATAATTTAAAAACGCAATATAAAAATAGCCATAGTATAACTAGGAACAAAAACATACAAATACCAAAATCACATAAATCAATTAGCCAAAAAGACAGCTACTATGCTGCAGTTAATGTTTTCAATATGCTTAGCAATGATCTCAAAGTTTTAGATCTTAGCAAATTTACAATTAGGAATAAATTAAAAATGTTTATAAGTGAAAAGGTACTTTAGGCAAATACAGTTATTTCCTATTGTCGATCTGGGTGACTTTGAATCCTAGTAAAAATAATCCGCGAAAATATACAAAATATGAACATGACCATGTTTTTAGTACATAAGTATAGTTCATAAGTTTTCTTTTATTTTTTTTGTACTCCGCTCTACGTACAGGCAAGCTTGTTTTGCCTCTGTAGAATACCTTTAATGGTATATGTAAGTGGATGGTTAAATAAATAAATAAATATGGGGGTCATAAATCATCTCAATGACCCACTTAGCTACTGTTTACACCTGTTAATGACCCACTTAGCTACTGTTTACACCTGTTAATGACCCACTTAGCTACTGTTTACACCTGTTAATGACCCACTTAGCTACTGTTTACACCGTTAGTGACCCACTTAGCCACCGTTTACACCCGTTGACCCACTTAGCTACCGTTTACATGTGGTGACCTACTGACACTTGACCTACTCCCCCTCCCCCACTTAGGCCACGCCACTTAGGGTAGAAGGGCCTATTTTGTTTCAGTTTTGTGGTATAAGGTGGTGCAGATGAAGCAACCACCGTATCTTGCGGCCCTCTTCCAGAGATGCCAGGAAAGGTCGTCGACCCGAAGGGAAGATGAGAGGGACCTCGTGGTTCCGGGGTCTCGCACTAGCACGGGCTTCTATTCCTTCCGCACATCGGGTGCGAGACACTGGTATTCGATACCCCGTAGCATCAGACGCCTGCCTTCCTTAAGTCTATTTAAATCAAATGTAAAAAGGCATCTGATGCAAACCCACGGTGTCTGTCCACTTTAAAAGCCAGGGGTTGTGCCTTATTATGTATAGGTGTATGTATTTTTTTATATATTATTTAATTATTTATTTATTTATTATTGGTCCTTTTACACCCACTTCGACGAGTCTTTTGACGATACATTCTATTTACTTATTTTTTCTACCTCTTGACAAACTAGGCCTTTACACCTAGTATGACAAGTCTTTTGACAATAATTATTTATTTATTTATTTATTTATTATCAATATATGTGTGTCTGGCGTGTTCGACCAGCGTTCCATGTGTGTGTGTGATGTATGACAAAGCGTTACACTATGTACATATTCTTATAAGACTGTGATATAATGTAATATCATGTGTAATTTTTAACCTGTAATATTTCTTCTTTTTTTCTATCTATCTACCCAAGCCATCCTAGACAGCGCCAGATGGCGCGTCCTCAACGTCCTAGCTGAGGAGAAGGAGGCTGCGGCTACATCGCATCCTTCCCCGACGAGGAGGAGGAGGAGGAAGTGGTGCCAGGGCCCGAGGACGAGGACATCCCGGCCGAAGAGGCGGAAGAGGCGACACCGCCGCCGCCACCCCCATCTCTGCGACGCCCTAAGATGGCCCTAAGTCCCAGGGGGACGCGATTGCCTCGCCCGCAGAAGAAGAGACTGCGGCCGAGACGTGGGCCATGATAGGCCCGAAAGTGGCCGAAGCCATAGAGGCTTCACTTCATGCGCGCACCCTGGAGCGCGAAGCTTACAAGCTTTATGATAAAGCTTCTAAGCGCTTCGGGGCGCGTTCCTGCGCCACACGGGAGAGAAGCGTTCGCCGCCGCCGAAAAGGTTCGACGAGAGGCGTGCCCGCCCGCCTCAACCAGGCAGGAGGAAGGCCTGCAACAGGCGCTACAGCAGCAAGGCCGGCAACTGGAGTCGCAACAGCAGCACGTCCCTTAGGACGTACCAAATGCTGCTATATGTGCGGGCACGAGCGAGCGACTCGCTCCGACCGCTGCCCCAACCGCAACAGTTCGCAGAAGCAGAGCCGAGCTCTGCATTTGCATCGCGGGTTACCGCCGACGAGAGTAAAGCTCCGTTGCATCGTGGGAAACGCGGTCCTGCTTGCGCTTCGTTTAGCGCAAGCTTATCGAATATTCACCCAGTTACAAGTCTTATTAAAATCTTTGAAATAGGGCACTCATAAATAAGCATCAAACACATAACAGACAAGAAATCATGGAAAATAACAAAACGCATTTATGTTACAAGCAAATTCAAAGTATATAAGGGTAGCGGTGCTACCGACGGCACAGTGTATAACTCTGAGACTTATACTTGCCATCGGCGCGCTACCGCGCCCCTTGATCAATATTTCATGAAATATTACAAATTAATATTTAATAATCATTTCGTGAAAGATTCAGTGAAATATTTCTGCAATATTTTACAAATATTCCATGAAAATATTCATATGTTATAAAATTTTATGTTTCTAAAATATTTGACATATATTACAATAATATTATGGTGAAATATTTCTTGAAATATTTTTTTTCCTAATATCTCATGCTGTGTGGGAAGGCATGGACATGGAATGCAATGATTAGCTAAAAGATTCCATTTTGTGCTACCTACATTGAGTGCTTCAACTAAATTAAATCCAAAATTAATTACTTCCAGTCGACATAAATCAAATCACCAGGGCGATGAATCACAATTTCGGAATTTATGTTATTTTGTTTTAAAAACAACAGACTTAAAAATATATTTTTATGATTCATCGGCGTAGAACATAGTTTTTTATTATATTCTCCTTTTGCTCCCGCGTTGGAGGAAGCTACGTGCCAATGGATTGGCAGCGGTTTTTTTTATATTTTTCAGTTATACAGTATATACAGGGTGAGAGAAAAAAACCGCTGCCAATTCATTGGCACGTAGCTTCCTTCTAACTAATTGTTTCTATCATAAATTGTTATGTGACAACTTCCCGAAAATCGCATTAAAACTCAAATGCGGTTTCGAGAAGTTTCCACATGCTAGAAGATAGGCGATGTTCAAGGCTACTAAAATATCAAATAGCCAAGAATGTCGCTTATCCGAGCACCTTCCCCTCAAGCAGACGAAGAGGCACGTGCGATGCTGCGTTGCAGTTTCGACGCTTCAATGGTTGCTAGGCCCCGTAAGGCCTAATGAGAGCAACAAGCGTCGACGCTGTGACGTAGCGTAGGGGAAGTAAACGAAGTACAGCGTGGGAGGTCCATGCTGACTTCGATGATGCCCCCAAGCGCGCAGCTCGAGGTCTACTCTGTCACGACCCTGCGAGGAGTGCAGATCGCAAGATTTTGTTTTTCCAAAAGATTTCACTAGATAGATTTCCAGAGATTTTACTAAGTTTCTGAATTTGAAAAGAAAGGATAATCTTATTTAAATCTTGCTTCCATTCAGTGAGAAAGCTAACATTGTAGTAGATTTGCTAAGAATAAAGCACAATTTTGAAAGATTAAAAGTGTTCATTTACTGAGGAACAGCAAGGTAACTCTTGAGTAACCCACACCAGAAACAACAAGGTAAGAATCAAGATAAATAATTATTAATTCATAAAAGAGAGGCAGGGAGATAAGGGAAACATCAAGTGGCCACGCTGACCACGTCCCACTCTGCTGTATAGCAGGCGACGCACAGTTCTCATATAATCAGCACATTGTTCGTAGCTAGCTCCTGCTACGTAACACAAATATATTAATATAATTAAGTTAAATCCTTACACTAACAACACTACAAGTTAGTCTCTATACACTAACTATGTTTAGTGTTTATTTTATTTTAACATTACAAAATAAAATTTATAATATTATATCTTTTACTTGGGTTGTAATTTATGGATGTAATGTTTAACATAATTACTTCAACGACTTTTCTCTATGCGAAGTTTCAAATGCGTATGCGTTTTTGAGAATACGATTTGATTAACTGATTTGAGAACTAATTTGTGGAATCGCTTGAAATTTATACAGTAGGTAGTTTTTATTTTTAATATTCCCTATTATTTTATATTATTTATTATATTCCTTATTATTTAATATTCCCTATTTATATTTAATATTCCCTATTACCATAATTTTTTTCAAAAAGATCCGTTGTTTCATTATCAAGTTATAGCTTTTACAAAAAATTGCCCATTTCGGTGTATAACAAAATTACGACGAACAATTATCTAAATTATTCACGGTAAAAAGATAGGTATTTTTATTCTCTTTCAAGTATATATTCATTTATTTACTTTCGTAAACATTTTCGATAAATTTATCACAAAAAACTATCATCGTAAAACTTAAAAATCGCTATAAAAAAAATCGAGTCAATAAAATAAAAAATGGGCTTTCTTTCCACTATCGCACAGGAAAAACAAAGAAAAATGAGCCCTGGTGGGCTAAAATCCACTGAGTAGAGGCTGAGATCTAGGCGTATACACACGCACACACACACACAAGTACGCAAGCTGCATGCCAACCACAGTCGAAGCCGTAGGTCACATAAACGGGCCTCGAGCGGTTATAGAGAGACACAGGAAGGCACGCATTACCGGAGACCTCTATAAACAGGCACCCTCTGGGAAGCGAGATCACACATGGAGCACAAGCCATGGAGGCCCCTGGTGGACGAATGAGGGGGCCCTATAAACGGGCATCTCCCGGGCATAAGAGAGTGTCAGTGGAGAGTGAATTACCGCTGATAAATTCGGAGAAATGCTGCTCTCAAACTAATGGCGGACCGCCGTGTTTGCCGTGCGGTGCGACCCGTAAGCTGCCAAAAGGAGATCCTGCGGGTGGGGAGGCGATCCGAGGTTGCGAGCCGAAGTGACCTGAACCATCTTTGGCTTCCGCTGACGGCAAGACGGGAGGCCGACATCTAGCCAGTGTCGGTTAATCGGCTTAGGCGAGTCTGTGGTATTGCTTGACACCTGCCATAAACTCTCCAGAGAGCCGAACACCTTGTTCGGGGTGGGAGGCTCGAGAGAGCGGAGGTGGGATAGGGCGATAGCGCGGGCTATATTCTGGTATGATGTACCCAGTCTGGCACCGCCTGCAGGTCACGAGCCATGTCAGCTACCCCCATAAACGGGGGGATCCAGGGGGTCGGACACATACCGGGACGAATTTTTTACTTTAGTATGGAAAAATCGGCCGAAGGTATGGCAGTCCCAAGTAAAGATGGGATGAGCCAAACGTCACCCATCTTCCGCCAAAACCCAAACAAACCCGAACTGCGCGAGAGGACCCCTCCGCCACCATCACCACAACTAAGAAAGAAGGCGAGGAGGGACGTTGTGAGTGAGGTGGCGGAATGATCAAGGGGGGAAAAAGAGAAGGGATGGACCACAGTGGGAGGGAAGGAAAGAATGAAAAAAGAAAGAAGAAAGAAGAGGATGAGGGAAGAGAAGACAAAGGAGAGAGAGAAGAAAGAAGGAGAAAAGGGCGGGGGCCCGAAACCGAAACCCCCAATAAGGACGTCCCGTCCGGCCGCCATTAAGATAAAGGCGTCGGGCGAGGAGTCCTATGCAGACATCCTCAGGAAAGTTAAGTCCGCGCCGGAACTGAGGATGCTGGGGGAAAAGGTCTCGCGGGTCAGGCGCACCAGGGCGGGAGAGTTACTCCTTGAACTAGACCGCCCGGGAACGGGATCGCCGGAACTGGAGAAAGCACTAGCGTCTACTCTCCTAAGAACAGCAGAAGTACAGATGCTGACTCATAGGGAGACCCCAAGAGATAACAGAGGCAATCACAACGGCGACCGGGGCAGAGCCACCCCCCGATAGCATCAAACTTAGAGGGGCATACGGGGGCACTCAAGTGGCAAATATTCGGCTTCCCGCTGCCGCTGCCAAAAAACTACTGGCAAGCGGGAAGTTGAGGATAGGCTGGGTGAACTGTAGGGTCCGACGCCGAGAGGCACCTCCGCGGTGCTACCGGTGCTAGGAGACCGGGCTCATAGCCCGAAACTGCAAGAGCTCGGTCGACCGGTCGCAGCAGTGCTTCCGGTGCGGCAAAGAGGGCCACAGGGCAGTGGACTGACCAGATGAGGAGAAAAGGGGCAGATACGAGGTGGGAGCACATATTAAGAATGATTAAGGTGCTCCAAATAAACCTCAACCACTGAGCGGTGCCCCAGGATCTACTGTCCCAGCTGGTCAGAGAAGAGAAGGCCGACATTGTCATCGTGTGCGAGGAGTACCGGGACCTCGAGAGACCAAACTGGGTAAGGGATGCCACTGGCAAAACAGCCATCTGGGTGTGCGGAAACCTGCACATCTCTAGGAGGATTGCTACAAACCTGCCCGGTTTTACATGGGTGGAGGTGGCGGGTGTGCGTTGGTACAGTTGCTACTTTCCGCCCAGCATCACCACTGAGGAATTTTCGAGGTTCCTGGATGCGGTAGTCACCAGTGCACGGTCCTCGCGATTACTGATTGTGATCGGGGGGGACTTCAACGCCTGGGCAACGGAGTGGGGCAGCGCGAGGACAAACGACCGCGGACGCGCACTCCTTGAGGCCTTAGCGATACTGGAGTTGGAGGTCGCTAACATGGGAACAACACCAACCTATTACAGGGCGGGCAGGTCGTCCATAATCGACCTCACCTTTGTTGATCCCAGAATGATGGGGGAGGGGTACGGTTGGGAAGTTAGCGACCGATACACGGGCAGCGATCACCAAGCACTCGTCTACCAACTCCACCTGGCCAGCGGGACGAGAGGGCCAACTAAAGAAGGAAGAAGGAGGAGTGGGCACCAGCCATCTTCGACCGAGAAGTCTTTCTCTGCTCCCTGGAGGGAGCCGCGGTAGAGGGGACTCCGGAAGAAGGAACACGGGACATTATGAAAGCCATAACAGCGGCCTGCGATGCCTCCATGACGGTCAAGAGTAACCCTCGCGGCCGTCCACCGGTCATCTGGTGGAATGAGGACATCGCAAAGAAAAGGAGGGACTGCCTTCGTGCTAGGAGGCTGCATCAGAGAGCAAGGAATACGCCACTATTCCAGGAGAGAAGTGCAGCTTATGAGAGCAAGCGCAGGGAACTCAAGGTGGCCATTAGTACGGCCAAACGAGAGTGCTGGCGCGAACTATACGAGGAGGTAGATCGGGACCCGTGGGGTAGACCGTACAAAACGGTAATGAATAAAATCAAACCTACGAACCCGGTTGCACCGACCTGTCCAGCCTTCCTCGATAGAGTCGTGTGCCACTTGTTCCCAAAACATCGGGAGCGAGCAGCTGGTACGGGCCTGATGGAAAATAATGATGCAGCCGAACCGTCAGACGTTGGAGAAGCCGAATTAAGGACGGCTGCAAAGAGGATTTCCGTCCGCAAAGCCCCAGGGCTGGACGGGATACCTGGCCTAGCGATAAAAACTGCAGCACTGAATGTCCCAGAATTTTTTCTGGACACATTCAGCGCGTGTCTAAAGGAAGGAAGCTGCCCGGTGAGGTGGAAAGCGCAGAGGCTGGTACTGCTACCGAAGGGTAACAAACCACCGGAAAACCCATCATCGTACCGGCCGCTCTGCATGCTGGACATTGCCGGGAAGCTATTAGAAAGAATAATATGTGCTAGGCTAGCGGCATCCATCTGTCGGGCGGGTGATCTGTCCGACAACCAGTTTGGCTTCAGATGGGGTCGTTCAACCATAGACGCAATAGACCGGGTTGTGGGCATAGCCGCAAACGCCATCAGCGGGAGCCGGGGCACGAGGCGCATCTGCGCTGTAGTAGCCTTGGACACCCGAAATGCCTTCAACTCGGCAAGATGGGTCGACATTATGTTGGCCCTAGAAAAATTTAAGGTGCCACTTTACCTGAGGAAAGTCGTCTCGAGCTACCTAACGGACCGAACCCTTCTTTATGACACCGAGAGGGGCACAGTCTCCCGTAACATCACGGGAGGGGTGCCACAGGGCTCGGTACTAGGGCCCCTCCTCTGGAATGTCGTATATGACGGCCGGCTCAGGCAGAAGCTTCCAGAGGGGGTATCCATGGTAGCATTCGCGGACGACATCGCACTAGTAATAGTAGCAAAGAGCGTTGAAGAGATTGAATATCTCGGAGATAGCTCTATCGAGGTGGTGGCTACCTGGTTGAGGGACCACGAACTTAGTCTGGCGGCCGAGAAAACAGAGGCGGTGCTCATCTCAAGCACGAAGAAGAAAGAGTACGCAACCTTCTCCGTGGAAGGAAAATCGATACGGTCGGTGGACGAAATAACGTACTTGGGTGTTACACTGGACGCGCGGCTTACATTTAAGAAACACCTGATGAACGCAGGTTCGAAGGCAAAAAAAAAAACACACCCATACAAACATTTTCCAAAAACACTATATTTTTATTAAAAACACTTCAAAACACATTTCTAACATGTTTTTATGATAACTTTAAAATTTACTATTACAAAGCTTCCTTAGGAAAAAAGCAAAATTGGGACCTTAATATCTTTTGAACTAATGGATTTCATTAGCTGCGTAAAGAACTTAGCCGAGAGTTATAAAATAACTATCTTTTCCCAAAATTTCAACTTAGAAAAATCACTTTTTTTTATTTTTGCTTTTTTACTCGACAACTAGTGGACAAAATAGATTGAAATTTTTACAGCAAGTAGATATTATCTTTTTTTAATGTCATATATTTTTTCAAAACGTTTGACAATTTGGTTTTGAAGATATGAATTTTTTTTTTTTATATCACCTTTTTCATCATAACAATTGAACGGAACGGTCAAACTGGAAAATATTTCGGAAAAAAATATGCTCTTTCAGAAGCACTTTTACTGAATTTATGGTATACATTATATCCTTAAAAAAAGCAAAAGTATTTTTTTCAAAAATCGAAAAATTGCCATAAAGTAGCCATAAAATGGTCAGAATCATAAAAAAAAACCGCTGGCAATTCGTTGGCACGTAGCTTCCTCCAAAATAATTTATAGTTGCTATTTTTAAATTATAAAATTACAATATAGAATTTGTTAATTTATTTTACTACTTTTTAAGATAAATCTATTTCTGATTAAAGCAATTACAATTCCTTATTCATTTATATTTGCTTAATGAATCTCCAGCTTTAGATCTAATAACCTCCTACCACATAAATCTTCTCAAAATATTCTCAGCTTTAACGATTTATAAATGTAGCAACACATAAAAAAATGTAAGATATTATAGAAAAATGTAATAAAATGTAAGAAACAGTAGGTAAGGGTTGGATTTCGGACATTATTTATATTTTCATACACTTTCCTACGTTTTGTTACACTTTCATACATTTAAGTACATTTCACTACGATTTAATGCACTTTTTTATAGAATTCTATTATACTTTAATTAATATTAATAATAATAATAATATTATTAATAATATAATATAATAATTAGTATTAATAAAGTTACTAAACATCGTACATTGTAATTGTATTACTTATATAGCAAAATAGTATATACTTATATTTTCTTAAACACAATATCTTAACATTATGTTAATTATTATTGTTTAAATATTATATTTCTCAGAAATATCTTTTTTATTAATACCTAAGAAAATGTAAGAAAATGTATGTAAGTATAACAAATTGCAGTGGATTGCATTTATTACACATTGTTACATTTTTTTACATTTTGTTATGATAACATTTTCTTACGAAAATTATTTCTACTAGGGTAGCTTAAAAAGTAATTACCAAAAAGGCTTGAAATTTTTACAGGAAGTAGATCGGTTTTTATTGTCAAATTTTTTTTTCAAAACTTTTGACAATTTAGTTTTGAAGATTGTAACGGGGTGCCCGGCTAGCCTAATTCGTGCGGCCGCGAAGATGCCGCACGTCTCTCTAGATCCCTGTAATCGCGATGGCTTTTTCCTCGATGATGGCCGGGTGATAGCAAGCGTACGTTAGCCGCTTAGTCCAGTGCTATCACTGGTGCTATGGCCAGCCGGTGTCCGTCAGAAATGCGCGGTGCGCCCGGAGCACCGCGCTTTCCTCCGCGATACGAACGTGGGTTCTCAGTGGATCGGGAGGATCAGGGGTTACTATTGAATACAATGAATTTACGATATAAAGAATGAGATATGTATTGTCAGAATCTTAACTTAGTTACTATACAAAATTCGCGCGCCGGTTGTGAGAGGAACGCGTTACGGTTTCGCAGGGAAAGTCGGACCGAAGACTCGGTGGCCGCAAGTCTCGGTCTGCGGCGACTTCACCAGGATAATTAAAACCTTACTTACTCGGTCGTCGTCATCGGACGCAGCTAGCTCGGCCTCGCGTCTGCCCTCAGCGCACCAGGGAATGAAGCTCGGTTAAACCGTACTGGAGGCGTCCCTCCAGTCGCAAATGTCCTCTAGTCGCTCCTGTACTCCCGTCGCTCGAGGCAGATCACGGATTTACGTCGGTGGGTCGCGTGGATGTAATCCCGGTGCTGACGAAAACGAGTCTGACCCGCGCTCGCTTTCTCTCTCGCGGCTCTCTCTCCCGTCGACGCCGACCGCCGACGTCGTCTGGTCGGAAACTCGTCGCTTCGCGCGATCGACGATCGCGCGAGATTTAAACATCTCGTCGCTCGTTACAAGATATAATTTTTTTTTTTAAAAGTATCTTTTTGAACATAACAATAGAACGGGACGGTCAATCTGGATAATCTTGCGGCAAAATGTAGAATATAATTTTATACTCTGTAACGGAGTTTTTACACTACCCTGGTCATAAACCCCGTTAACAAATACACTAATAACTACTCGATCTCGCACTCAATACTATTTATAAGGAACCCTGCAGAAGATGTAGTCGCACCAGTTAATCCTGGACCGAGGACTAAGTGACTAACGCACTAGATAGGGAAAACTCGGAGCACTAGGAAAGAACATCAATAAAAACACGAGTTTGACTTTAAATGACAGAATCAACTATATTTGGTCCCAGAATTACATCACTGGAAATTGCTTGTGTTGCTGCTTGTTGTTGTCCTTGATGGCCGTTAGACTTTCCCAGAAAATAAGCACTCACCGGCTTATATCTTCCAACTCCAATCCAACTCCAATCCTTGCTGCAAGTACCTTATATCATAAGCGTCTCAACTGCTTCGCAACAATACACTTTTGTTATCCAAAACTAGTAAAACTCTCTACTAAACACGCAGAATTGTTCTCTATTTGAGACTTAATTTTACCCTGATAAACTTGAATAACTGACTTTTTATGTAATATTGAAAGGGGTTATAGTAGCTTTCACGTCAGTTTGCCATGATTCGTTGCGGAGTGTGCTTGAGTCTGTGGAAAGCCTAGGAGGAACATCGTGTTCGATGAGACATGATGATCGACATCTCTGCGTGGATGAACAGTCAAGAAAATCGATAAGTATATCAATAAGTCAATTTGTTAGGTTAGATAGATATTTACAAATCTTTTAAGTATCAAATAGTTATATTTAATAGTCCTATTATGTACTGTAAATGCTTTTATCACTTATTTTATTTAATAATTTCATTTCTATTCGTAGTAAATAGTCAGTAATAAATAATTTAACCTTACTTAATTAAAAAAGTTTTGAGTTTTATAATGTACAAATATATAAATAAAATATGATTTTTCAATATGTACATTTTTTTTGTACTACATTATTGTCTTTTCTTCAATGAATAGCCAATTTAAGCTTTTTTTATTATATGTACATGTCTAGTTATTTTATATATTTCACAGGTACGGAGGAAGAGCTGAAAGAATTAATAAACGAGTCCAGACTTCGGGTGCCTAAATGAATCAGATTTGATCGTTGAAGATGAATGAAAAGAAAACGAAAAGAAATATTGAAACTTTCGAGAAAGGTAAAAAATAATACATTATTTAATATGAACAAATATGTATAAATAATTAAAAAATCATATTTTTTTATTATTTATAGAGAGCTAAAGGCAAAGCAAAAAGATCTGAGCTTGATTCAATCAGTGGGATCGTCAATCAGTATCAAGAAACATTACAAGGGGATAACAAAAGCACCATACAAAAGAAGGACTATGAACCCAACAAACTGACCAAACAACTAAATGTACAGGTAGGATGCTATACACTCTGAGGGCTTCTGTATTTTTTTTCAAGCCTGGGCAATGTACCAGTTTTAAAATATGCTATTATTTTCAATTTATTATGTTAAAAATGGCATATTTTAATACTGGTTCATTGCCCAGGCTTGAAAAAAAGGTTAGGAGTCCTCAGAGTGTATTGCATGCTATCTGTACATTTAGTTGGACTTATCTTAAAAAACAATGTATAATTTGCTCTAGAGCACTAGCGTCGAAGCAAGTTTTGAAAGCAATGTTACATTTCTGCTTTGTGTAAAGTAATTGAACTATACGGGTAGCATGCAATGCTCTGAGGGCTTCTATACTTATTTTCAAGCCTGGGCAATGAACCAGTTTTAAAATATGCCATTTTTAACATAATACTCTTTATATTACACTTTACTTGTTTAAAAATCATTTGTATCATTTATTTGTATTCAATTAAAATGCTTGCCTTACAATAAAAATCTTTATTTGCATTAATGTTTGATTTAAATAATATATTCAAAATAATTTAGTAATAGCATATTCGTATTCAGGTAAAAATAATGTCTTCAGGCATATATCGGGCCGGATATGCTAATCAAGCAATATCTTCTGATGAACTTCAGGTACTTCATTGTGTACCTGATAATGACCTGGCAATCACCACATTTGTTGCTTTCCGAACGAATACTTTAGGACCGAATAATTACCTCATTACACCCCCATAGGTGTGATTTCTTCTCGGGTTGGTACTAATTTCCAATTTATGTGTTATGAAGGGTCTGGCTTATATATATGTATATGTATGCAATAAGTGAGACTTTTATACAACACTTTAAATTGGAAATTATTATCTATTGCTATAGTAAACATTTAACTATTTGTAGTGGTAAAATTTAAAAAAATCAGTAGAATGTGATGATACAGGTCACTATGACTACTGCATTCTCTTTCTCAATGATTCAGAGCAAAAAGCAAAAAATGATTGAGGGGGTCAACAGGTAAAATTATAAACAGAAAAGTTTAAATAAAAAAGAACACTGTGGTTAGCTTTGCCATGTTATTTCAAACATCTGCACAAAGTTTTAGATCCCTAGGATCAATACAAAAAAAATTACAAGCCATTATTGAGTTATATATATATTCTCCGTAGAAAAGTTTTGTAATCTTGAGATTTTGTAAAGTCTCTCATTTAAATTCTATTTGCACTAGAGGGCTGGAATCGTGCCCAGTGCTTTCAAAAACATAACAAAGCTGGCACAGTGGGAATTTTTGCTGTAACAAGCTCTGTTAAAAATATCACTTTAAATATTTAATCAAGATTTTGATTTAACAGAGTAAAAATTAAATTTTTTAACAGAGCTTTGTGCAGATGTATGAAATAACATGGCAGAGCCAGACCTTTGACGCAAATTTTGAAAAAAAAGTTCACCGAGAAGTAGCATCCATGAAATTACACCTTAAGTTTTTCAAAGTATATTAATAGTTTGTACATACATTTCTGGCATGACTTGAGATCTGCTGCTCATGTGCTTGGTTTGACTACAATGATGGGTCCCTCCAAACCTGCTAGAACTTCTGTTTTCATACCTACATGGTGATTTTCGCTTGCGATTCAGCTCCAGCTCCTCAGCTCTTTTTCTCTCGTACTCTTCAATCATCTTTTGCTTCAGCCTCTCATGCTCCCGTAGCTTGACTTCATTTTTCATCCAGAGCATCCTTCTCCTCACATACTCAACCAATTCATCTGAACTTTGTATGCTCATGACTGCAATATATTTTTAAAAGAAAAAATACATGAAACTGCACTAGAAAAAATGCACTCCATAAACCTATGACTGGGGGGGTCGGTGTCAGTCATCGTTGAGAATCGAGAGTATTTCACTGGGTGCTAATCTGCAAGTTCAGACCGTTGAAATATTTAGTCGTGCTGAGCGCCAACTTTACAGCGTATAAATTTGTCCAAGTCAAACTCGCGTTCCACGGACCGCGCGTTTCTCCGTTTCAGCGCGCTACAGTATTCAAATTCTTATATATATATATATATATATATATATATATATATATATATATATATATATATATATATATATATATATATATATAAAATTTCAATAATTCACGAGCCGCAGCAGTTTTTATATAATGACGTAGAGTTTACGTTATAAACTCGGTTATAAAGGTTTTTAAGGGGAAGTCATAGATACACCACCACCAAATCCAGATGATATTAACGTTGGTGCGGAACTTACTGTAACTTCAAAAAAGTCTGATTTGTTGAAAATTCTAAACAATTTTGTGCTACAAAAAAGAAGTTCAAGCATTAGCAAATGAATTTCGTTTAGACAGTAAGTTTATTTTTTTATACTAATGTCTCGGTTACTGAGTAATTTTCAAAATCATTTGTGGTAATTTAATAATTGGAATTCATTCTTGTTACTAGAATATCTTTGGCAAGAAGCATCTAATAGTTATCGACGATATTGTGTTGAATCAGTCTCTTCCAGTGGACCTTCATGTTGTAATATGTGCCAAGGAGTTGGAAATGTAACAGTGTAATGTAACAAAATGTAACAAAATGAAACAACATATATATTCCCATACTTTATGCGACATGCAAAAGAAATTTTTCCTCGCATAGGTTGTATGGATGATTTGAAAAAAATCAGTGACTAGTGAACACCAGCTAACTGGTAAATATTTTGAATTTTGTATATATTTTTATATTTCATGCAACAATAAATATAAAAAAAAAATATTTCTGCATAGGTACCTAGTAATACCAGGAAAATTGTTTTTCATGCGGGACCTACAAACAGTGGTAAAACACTTGAACGTTTTATGAATGCTTAAACTGGAGTGTATTGTGGTCCTCTAAAAATGTTGGGTACTGAAGTTTACAATAAATCTAATGCAAATGTGAGTACATCTACAGTTTTGAAAAAAATGTTTAATAAATAAAGTCAAATTTTTAAGGGTATACTTTTTTCTATTAAAGGGAACACCTTGTGACTTAGTTACAGGTGAAGAAAGGAAGTACAGTAAAGATGAAAAAAATCCCTCAAACCATGGAGCTTGTACAGTTGAAATGATGTCTCTGAATAATCCATGTAAGGCATTTAGATAAATTTCACTGAGTAAATTAATATGCATCTATTAATTAATGAAATGTATTGGTAGGTGAAGTTGCAGTCATTGATGAGATTCAATTGATACAGGATCTTGGAAGAGGTTGGGCTTGGACAAGAGCTCTTTTGGATATTCCAGCAAATGAGATACACCTTTGTAAACCCGAGTAGCTATAGAGTATTTGGAGACTGATTTTCGAAGAGATTGGAACAATTTGGATTTTTGGTGGATAAATCATTGTTGTGTTTGACTTGTGAAGGATATGAGTACTTGGTATTGATTACACAAGGCCAGAAAACATTAGATATTGACAATAACAATAAGCGACGTTGAATTGCAGGGGGATAATGATCCTGGCTTTAACATTAGGATAAACGAACGAGATAGTATTTTACCAATTCAATTTGAAGAAGCTTAGTAATCAACAAAAATGGCAGATAACAATGACAGATCATTGACCATCATAAAAACAATATTTTCCAACGGGAAGCGCTAAGAATGGCTGTGTAGAACATGGTATGGCAACTTGTGAAGAGGCTCAAAACTTTTGTAAATTTATGGCATTTTTCGTCAGAATGCGAGTGTCTAAAGTCTAGACTTTGGCTTACAAAAATCTCTCACGCCAGTTGTAACCACAATTTTATAGTTGACTCCTAGCTATATACAAGTTGCTTTTATAAAAATAATACACATACGATCCGCGCTGAGGAAAAGATGTCGCTCCTTAAACTCAAAAGTATTAGGGTCCACGACAAGATGGCGTCCACAGTAAGGCATTTTTCGTCAGAATGCGAGTGTCTAAAGTCTAGACTTTGGCTTACAAAAATCTCTCACGCCAGTTGTAACTACAATTTTATAGTTGACTCCTCGCTAAATGCAAGTAGCTTTTATAAAAATAATATGTACAAGATCCACGCATTTTGAGGCATTTTTTGGCAGAATGCGAGTGTCTAAAGTATAGACTTTGGCTTACAAACATCTCTCACGCCAGTTGTAACCACAATTTTATAGTTGACTCCTAGCTATATACAAGTTGCTTTTATAAAAATAATACACATACGATCCGCGCTGAGGAAAAGATGTCGCTCCTTAAACTCAAAAGTATTAGGGTCCACGACAAGATGGCGGCCAAGTAAGGCATTTTTTGGCAGAATGCGAGGATAGAACGTCTAGACTTTGGCTTACAAACATCTCTCACGCCAGTTGTAAAAACAATTTTATAGTTGACTCCTACCTATATACAAGTTGCTTTTATAAAAATAATACACATACGATCCACGCTGAGGAAAAGATTTCGCTCCTTAAACTCAAAAGCATTAGGGTCCACGACAAGATGGCGGCCAGAGTAAGGCATTTTTCGTCAGAATGCGAGTGTCTAAAGTCTAGACTTTGGCTTACAAAAATCTCTCACGCCAGTTGTAACCACAATTTTATAGTTGACTCCTAGCTATATGCAAGTAGCTTTTATAAAAATAATACACATACGATCCACGCGGAGGAAAAGATGTCGCCCCTTATACTCAAAAGTATTAGGGTCCACGACAAGATGGCGGCCACAGTAAGGCATCTTTCGTCAGAATGCGAGTGTCTAAAGTCTAGACTTTGGCTTACAAAAATCTCTCACGCCAGTTGTAACTACAATTTTATAGTTGACTCCTCGCTAAATGCAAGTAGCTTTTCTAAAAATAATATGTACAAGATCCACGCATTTTGAGGCATTTTTTGGCAGAATGCGAGTGTCTAAAGTATAGACTTTGGCTTACAAACATCTTTCACGCCAGTTGTAACCACAATTTTATAGTTGACTCCTAGCTATATGCAAGTAGCTTTTATAAAAATAATACACATACGATCCACGCGGAGGAAAAGATGTCGCCCCTTATACTCAAAAGTATTAGGGTCCACGACAAGATGGCGGCCACAGTAAGGCATCTTTCGTCAGAATGCGAGTGTCTAAAGTCTAGACTTTGGCTTACAAAAATCTCTCACGCCAGTTGTAACTATAATTTTATAGTTGACTCCTCGCTAAATGCAAGTAGCTTTTATAAAAATAATATGTACAAGATCCACGCATTCTGAGAAATTTTTTGGCAGAATGCGAGTGTCTAAAGTATAGACTTTGGCTTACAAAAATCTCTCACGCCAGTTGTAACTACAATTTTATAGTTGACTCCTCGCTAAATGCAAGTAGCTTTTCTAAAAATAATATGTACAAGATCCACGCATTCGGAGGCATTTTTTGGCAGAATGCGAGTGTCTAAAGTATAGACTTTGGCTTACAAAAATCTCTCACGCCAGTTGTAACCACAATTTTATAGTTGACTCCTAGCTATATACAAGTTGCTTTTATAAAAATAATACACATACGATCCGCGCTGAGGAAAAGATGTCGCTCCTTAAACTAAAAGTATTAGGGTCCACGACAAGATGGCAGCCACAGTAAGGCATCTTGCGTCAGAATGCGAGTGTCTAAAGTCTAGACTTTGGCTTACAAACATCTCTCACGCCAGTTGTAACCACAATTTTATAGTTGACTCCTCGCTAAATGCAAGTAGCTTTTATAAAAATAATATGTACAAGATCCACGCATTCTGAGGCATTTTTTGGCAGAATGCGAGGGTCGAAAGTCTAGACTTTGGCTTACAAAAATCTCTCACGCCAGTTGTAACTACAATTTTATAGTTGACTGTTAGCTATATGCAAGTATCTTTTATAAAAATAATACACATACGATCCACGCGGAGGAAAAGATGACGCTCCTTAAACTCAAAAGCATTAGGGTCCACGACAAGATGGCGGCCAGAGTAAGGCATTTTTCGTCAGAATGCGAGTGTCTAAAGTCTAGACTTTGGCTTACAAAAATCTCTCACGCCAGTTGTAACCACAATTTTATAGTTGACTCCTAGCTATATGCAAGTAGCTTTTATAAAAATAATACACATACGATCCACGCTGAGGAAAAGATTTCGCTCCTTAAACTCAAAAGCATTAGGGTCCACGACAAGATGGCGGCCACAGTAAGGCATCTTTCGTCAGAGTGTCTAAAGTCTAGACTTTGGCTTACAAAAATCTCTCACGCCAGTTGTAACTATAATTTTATAGTTGACTCCTCGCTAAATGCAAGTAGCTTTTATAAAAATAATATGTACAAGATCCACGCATTCTGAGAAATTTTTTGGCAGAATGCGAGTGTCTAAAGTATAGACTTTGGCTTACAAACATCTCTCACGCCAGTTGTAACCACAATTTTATTGTTGACTCCTAGCTATATGCAAGTAACTTTTATAAAAATAATACACATACGATCCACGCGGAGGAAAAGATGTCGCTTCTTAAACTCAAAAGTATTGGGGTCCACGACAAGATGGCGGCCAAGTAAGGCATTTTTTGGCAGAATGCGAGGGTAGAAAGTCTAGACTTTGGCTTACAAACATCTCTCACGCCAGTTGTAACCACAATTTTATGGTTGACTCCTAGCTATATACAAGTTGCTTTTATAAAAATAATACACATACGATCCACGCTGAGGAAAAGATTTCGCTCCTTAAATTCAAAAGTATTAGGGTCCACGACAAGATGGCGGCCACAGTAAGGCATCTTTCGTCAGAGTGTCTAAAGTCTAGACTTTGGCTTACAAAAATCTCTCACGCCAGTTGTAACTATAATTTTATAGTTGACTCCTCGCTAAATGCAAGTAGCTTTTATAAAAATAATATGTACAAGATCCACGCATTTTGAGGCATTTTTTGGCAGAATACGAGTGTCTAAAGTATAGACTTTGGCTTACAAAAATCTCTCACGCCAGTTGTAACTACAATTTTATAGTTGACTCCTCGCTAAATGCAAGTAGCTTTTCTAAAAATAATATGTACAAGATCCACGCATTCCGAGGCATTTTTTGGCAGAATGCGAGTGTCTAAAGTATAGACTTTGGCTTACAAACATCTCTCACGCCAGTTGTAACCACAATTTTATTGTTGACTCCTAGCTATATACAAGTTGCTTTTATAAAAATAATACACATACGATCCGCGTTGAGGAAAAGATGTCACTCCTTAAACTCAAAAGTATTAGGGTCCACGACAAGATGGCAGCCACAGTAAGGCATTTTTCGTCAGAATGCGAGTGTCTAAAGTCTAGACTTTGGCTTACAAAAATCTCTCACGCAGGTTGTAACTACAATTTTATAGTTTACTCCTCGCTAAATGCAAGTAGCTTTTATAAAAATAATATGTACAAGATCCACGCATTCTGAGGCATTTTTTGGCAGAATGCGAGGGTCGAAAGTCTAGACTTTGGCTTACAAAAATCTCTCACGTCAGTTGTAACCACAATTTTATAGTTGACTCCTAGCTATATGCAAGTAGCTTTTATAAAAATAATACACATACGATCCACGCGGAGGAAAAGATGTCGCTTTTATAAAAATACACATACGATCCGCGCTGAGGAAAAGATGTCGCTCCTTAAACTCAAAAGCATTAGGGTCCACGACAAGATGGCGGCCAGAGTAAGGCATTTTTCGTCAGAATGCGAGTGTCTAAAGTCTAGACTTTGGCTTACAAAAATCTCTCACGCCAGTTGTAACCACAATTTTATAGTTGACTCCTAGCTATATGCAAGTAGCTTTTATAAAAATAATACACATACGATCCACGCTGAGGAAAAGATTTCGCTCCTTAAACTCAAAAGCATTAGGGTCCACGACAAGATGGCGGCCACAGTAAGGCATCTTTCGTCAGAGTGTCTAAAGTCTAGACTTTGGCTTACAAAAATCTCTCACGCCAGTTGTAACTATAATTTTATAGTTGACTCCTCGCTAAATGCAAGTAGCTTTTATAAAAATAATATGTACAAGATCCACGCATTCTGAGAAATTTTTTGGCAGAATGCGAGTGTCTAAAGTATAGACTTTGGCTTACAAAAATCTCTCACGCCAGTTGTAACTACAATTTTATAGTTGACTCCTCGCTAAATGCAAGTAGCTTTTCTAAAAATAATATGTACAAGATCCACGCATTCTGAGGCATTTTTTGGCAGAATGCGAGTGTCTAAAGTATAGACTTTGGCTTACAAACATCTCTCACGCCAGTTGTAACCACAATTTTATTGTTGACTCCTAGCTATATGCAAGTAACTTTTATAAAAATAATACACATACGATCCACGCGGAGGAAAAGATGTCGCTTCTTAAACTCAAAAGTATTGGGGTCCACGACAAGATGGCGGCCAAGTAAGGCATTTTTTGGCAGAATGCGAGGGTAGAAAGTCTAGACTTTGGCTTACAAACATCTCTCACGCCAGTTGTAACCACAATTTTATGGTTGACTCCTAGCTATATACAAGTTGCTTTTATAAAAATAATACACATACGATCCACGCTGAGGAAAAGATTTCGCTCCTTAAACTCAAAAGTATTAGGGTCCACGACAAGATGGCGGCCACAGTAAGGCATCTTTCGTCAGAGTGTCTAAAGTCTAGACTTTGGCTTACAAAAATCTCTCACGCCAGTTGTAACTACAATTTTATAGTTGACTCCTCGCTAAATGCAAGTAGCTTTTCTAAAAATAATATGTACAAGATCCACGCATTCCGAGGCATTTTTTGGCAGAATGCGAGTGTCTAAAGTATAGACTTTGGCTTACAAACATCTCTCACGCCAGTTGTAACCACAATTTTATTGTTGACTCCTAGCTATATGCAAGTATCTTTTATAAAAATAATACACATACGATCCACGCGGAGGAAAAGATGTCGCTCCTTAAACTCAAAAGTATTAGGGTCCACGACAAGATGGCGTCCACAGTAAGGCATTTTTCGTCAGAATGCGAGTGTCTAAAGTCTAGACTTTGGCTTACAAAAATCTCTCACGCCAGTTGTAACTACAATTTTATAGTTTACTCCTCGCTAAATGCAAGTAGCTTTTATAAAAATAATATGTACAAGATCCACGCATTCTGAGGCATTTTTTGGCAGAATGCGAGGGTCGAAAGTCTAGACTTTGGCTTACAAACATCTCTCACGTCAGTTGTAACCACAATTTTATAGTTGACTCCTAGCTATATGCAAGTAGCTTTTATAAAAATAATACACATACGATCCACGCGGAGGAAAAGATGTCGCTTTTATAAAAATACACATACGATCCGCGCTGAGGAAAAGATGTCGCTCCTTAAACTCAAAAGTATTAGGGTCCACGACAAGATGGCGGCCACAGTTAGGCATTTTTCGTCAGAATGCGAGTGTCTAAAGTCTAGACTTTGGCTTACAAAAATCTCTCACGCCAGTTGTAACTACAATTTTATAGTTGACTCCTCGCTAAATGCAAGTATCTTTTATAAAAATAATACACATTCGATCCACTCGGAGGAAAAGATGTCGCTCCTTAAACTCAAAAGTATTAGGGTCCTCGACAAGATGGCGGCCACAGTAAGGCATTTTTCGTCAGAATGCGAGTGTCTAAAGTCTAGACTTTGGCTTACAAAAATCTCTCACGCCAGTTGTAACCACAATTTTATAGTTGACTCCTAGCTATATACAAGTTGCTTTTATAATAATAATACACATACGATCCGCGCTGAGGAAAAGATGTCGCTCCTTAAACTCAAAAGTATTAGGGTCCACGACAAGATGGCGACCACAGTAAGGCATTTTTTGGCAGAATGCGAGTATCTAAAGTATGGACTGGCTTACAAACATCTCTCACGCCAGTTGTAACTACAATTTTATAGTTGACTCCTCGCTAAATGCAAGTAGCTTTTATAAAAATAATATGTACAAGATCCACGCATTCAGAGGCATTTTTTGGCAGAATGCGAGGGCCGAAAGTCTAGACTTTGGCTTACAAAAATCTCTCACGCCAGTTGTAACTACAATTTTATAGTTGACTGCTAGCTATATGCAAGTATCTTTTATAAAAATAATACACATACGATCCACGCGGAGGAAAAGATGTCGCTCCTTAAACTCAAAAGTATTAGGGTCCACGACAAGATGGCGACCACAGTAAGGCATTTTTTGGCAGAATGCGAGTATCTAAAGTATGGACTGGCTTACAAACATCTCTCACGCCAGTTGTAACTACAATTTTATAGTTGACTCCTCGCTAAATGCAAGTAGCTTTTATAAAAATAATATGTACAAGATCCACGCATTCAGAGGCATTTTTTGGCAGAATGCGAGGGCCGAAAGTCTAGACTTTGGCTTACAAAAATCTCTCACGCCAGTTGTAACTACAATTTTATAGTTGACTGCTAGCTATATGCAAGTATCTTTTATAAAAATAATACACATACGATCCACGCGGAGGAAAAGATGTCGCTCCTTAAACTCAAAAGTATTAGGGTCCACGACAAGATGGCGGCCACAGTAAGGCATTTTTCGTCAGAATGCGAGTGTCTAAAGTCTAGACTTTGGCTTACAAAAATCTCTCACTCCAGTTGTAACCACAATTTTATAGTTGACTCCTAGCTATATACAAGTTGCTTTTATAAAAATAATACACATACGAGCCGCGCTGAGGAAAAGATGTCGCTCCTTAAACTCAAAAGTATTAGGGTCCACGACAAGATGGCGACCACAGTAAGGCATTTTTTGGCAGAATGCGAGTATCTAAAGTATGGACTGGCTTACAAACATCTCTCACGCCAGTTGTAACTACAATTTTATAGTTGACTCCTCGCTAAATGCAAGTAGCTTTTATAAAAATAATATGTACAAGATCCACGCATTCAGAGGCATTTTTTGGCAGAATGCGAGGGCCGAAAGTCTAGACTTTGGCTTACAAAAATCTCTCACGCCAGTTGTAACTACAATTTTATAGTTGACTGCTAGCTATATGCAAGTATCTTTTATAAAAATAATACACATACGATCCACGCGGAGGAAAAGATGTCGCTCCTTAAACTCAAAAGTATTAGGGTCCACGACAAGATGGCGACCACAGTAAGGCATTTTTTGGCAGAATGCGAGTATCTAAAGTATGGACTGGCTTACAAACATCTCTCACGCCAGTTGTAACTACAATTTTATAGTTGACTCCTCGCTAAATGCAAGTAGCTTTTATAAAAATAATATGTACAAGATCCACGCATTCAGAGGCATTTTTTGGCAGAATGCGAGGGCCGAAAGTCTAGACTTTGGCTTACAAAAATCTCTCACTCCAGTTGTAACCACAATTTTATAGTTGACTCCTAGCTATATACAAGTAGCTTTTATAAAAATAATATGTACAAGATCCACGCATTCTGAGAAATTTTTTGGCAGAATGCGAGTGTCTAAAGTATAGACTTTGGCTTACAAACATCTCTCACGCCAGTTGTAACCACAATTTTATTGTTGACTCCTAGCTATATGCAAGTAACTTTTATAAAAATAATACACATACGATCCACGCGGAGGAAAAGATGTCGCTTCTTAAACTCAAAAGTATTGGGGTCCACGACAAGATGGCGGCCAAGTAAGGCATTTTTTGGCAGAATGCGAGGGTAGAAAGTCTAGACTTTGGCTTACAAACATCTCTCACGCCAGTTGTAACCACAATTTTATGGTTGACTCCTAGCTATATACAAGTTGCTTTTATAAAAATAATACACATACGATCCACGCTGAGGAAAAGATTTCGCTCCTTAAATTCAAAAGTATTAGGGTCCACGACAAGATGGCGGCCACAGTAAGGCATCTTTCGTCAGAGTGTCTAAAGTCTAGACTTTGGCTTACAAAAATCTCTCACGCCAGTTGTAACTATAATTTTATAGTTGACTCCTCGCTAAATGCAAGTAGCTTTTATAAAAATAATATCTACAAGATCCACGCATTTTGAGGCATTTTTTGGCAGAATACGAGTGTCTAAAGTATAGACTTTGGCTTACAAAAATCTCTCACGCCAGTTGTAACTACAATTTTATAGTTGACTCCTCGCTAAATGCAAGTAGCTTTTCTAAAAATAATATGTACAAGATCCACGCATTCCGAGGCATTTTTTGGCAGAATGCGAGTGTCTAAAGTATAGACTTTGGCTTACAAACATCTCTCACGCCAGTTGTAACCACAATTTTATTGTTGACTCCTAGCTATATACAAGTTGCTTTTATAAAAATAATACACATACGATCCGCGTTGAGCAAAAGATGTCGCTCCTTAAACTCAAAAGTATTAGGGTCCACGACAAGATGGCAGCCACAGTAAGGCATTTTTCGTCAGAATGCGAGTGTCTAAAGTCTAGACTTTGGCTTACAAAAATCTCTCACGCAGGTTGTAACTACAATTTTATAGTTTACTCCTCGCTAAATGCAAGTAGCTTTTATAAAAATAATATGTACAAGATCCACGCATTCTGAGGCATTTTTTGGCAGAATGCGAGGGTCGAAAGTCTAGACTTTGGCTTACAAAAATCTCTCACGTCAGTTGTAACCACAATTTTATAGTTGACTCCTAGCTATATGCAAGTAGCTTTTATAAAAATAATACACATACGATCCACGCGGAGGAAAAGATGTCGCTTTTATAAAAATACACATACGATCCGCGCTGAGGAAAAGATGTCGCTCCTTAAACTCAAAAGCATTAGGGTCCACGACAAGATGGCGGCCAGAGTAAGGCATTTTTCGTCAGAATGCGAGTGTCTAAAGTCTAGACTTTGGCTTACAAAAATCTCTCACGCCAGTTGTAACCACAATTTTATAGTTGACTCCTAGCTATATGCAAGTAGCTTTTATAAAAATAATACACATACGATCCACGCTGAGGAAAAGATTTCGCTCCTTAAACTCAAAAGCATTAGGGTCCACGACAAGATGGCGGCCACAGTAAGGCATCTTTCGTCAGAGTGTCTAAAGTCTAGACTTTGGCTTACAAAAATCTCTCACGCCAGTTGTAACTATAATTTTATAGTTGACTCCTCGCTAAATGCAAGTAGCTTTTATAAAAATAATATGTACAAGATCCACGCATTCTGAGAAATTTTTTGGCAGAATGCGAGTGTCTAAAGTATAGACTTTGGCTTACAAAAATCTCTCACGCCAGTTGTAACTACAATTTTATAGTTGACTCCTCGCTAAATGCAAGTAGCTTTTCTAAAAATAATATGTACAAGATCCACGCATTCTGAGGCATTTTTTGGCAGAATGCGAGTGTCTAAAGTATAGACTTTGGCTTACAAACATCTCTCACGCCAGTTGTAACCACAATTTTATTGTTGACTCCTAGCTATATGCAAGTAACTTTTATAAAAATAATACACATACGATCCACGCGGAGGAAAAGATGTCGCTTCTTAAACTCAAAAGTATTGGGGTCCACGACAAGATGGCGGCCAAGTAAGGCATTTTTTGGCAGAATGCGAGGGTAGAAAGTCTAGACTTTGGCTTACAAACATCTCTCACGCCAGTTGTAACCACAATTTTATGGTTGACTCCTAGCTATATACAAGTTGCTTTTATAAAAATAATACACATACGATCCACGCTGAGGAAAAGATTTCGCTCCTTAAACTCAAAAGTATTAGGGTCCACGACAAGATGGCGGCCACAGTAAGGCATCTTTCGTCAGAGTGTCTAAAGTCTAGACTTTGGCTTACAAAAATCTCTCACGCCAGTTGAAACTACAATTTTATAGTTGACTCCTCGCTAAATGCAAGTAGCTTTTCTAAAAATAATATGTACAAGATCCACGCATTCCGAGGCATTTTTTGGCAGAATGCGAGTGTCTAAAGTATAGACTTTGGCTTACAAACATCTCTCACGCCAGTTGTAACCACAATTTTATTGTTGACTCCTAGCTATATGCAAGTATCTTTTATAAAAATAATACACATACGATCCACGCGGAGGAAAAGATGTCGCTCCTTAAACTCAAAAGTATTAGGGTCCACGACAAGATGGCGTCCACAGTAAGGCATTTTTCGTCAGAATGCGAGTGTCTAAAGTCTAGACTTTGGCTTACAAAAATCTCTCACGCCAGTTGTAACCACAATTTTATGGTTGACTCCTAGCTATATACAAGTTGCTTTTATAATAATAATACACATACGATCCGCGCTGAGGAAAAGATGTCGCTCCTTAAACTTAAAAGTATTAGGGTCCACGACAAGATGGCGGCCACAGTAAGGCATTTTTTGGCAGAATGCGAGTATCTAAAGTATGGACTGGCTTACAAACATCTCTCACGCCAGTTGTAACTACAATTTTATAGTTGACTCCTCGCTAAATGCAAGTAGCTTTTATAAAAATAATATGTACAAGATCCACGCATTCTGAGGCATTTTTTGGCAGAATGCGAGGGCCGAAAGTCTAGACTTTGGCTTACAAAAATCTCTCACGCCAGTTGTAACTACAATTTTATAGTTGACTGCTAGCTATATGCAAGTATCTTTTATAAAAATAATACACATACGATCCACGCGGAGGAAAAGATGTCGCTCCTTAAACTCAAAAGTATTAGGGTCCACGACAAGATGGCGGCCACAGTAAGGCATTTTTCGTCAGAATGCGAGTGTCTAAAGTCTAGACTTTGGCTTACAAAAATCTCTCACTCCAGTTGTAACCACAATTTTATAGTTGACTCCTAGCTATATACAAGTTGCTTTTATAAAAATAATACACATACGAGCCGCGCTGAGGAAAAGATGTCGCTCCTTAAACTCAAAAGTATTAGGGTCCACGACAAGATGGCAGCCACAGTAAGGCATTTTTCGTCAGAATGCGAGTGTCTAAAGTCTAGACTTTGGCTTACAAAAATCTCTCACGCCAGTTGTAACTACAATTTTATAGTTTACTCCTCGCTAAATGCAAGTAGCTTTTATAAAAATAATATGTACAAGATCCACGCATTCTGAGGCATTTTTTGGCAGAATGCGAGGGTCGAAAGTCTAGACTTTGGCTTACAAACATCTCTCACGTCAGTTGTAACCACAATTTTATAGTTGACTCCTAGCTATATGCAAGTAGCTTTTATAAAAATAATACACATACGATCCACGCGGAGGAAAAGATGTCGCTTTTATAAAAATACACATACGATCCGCGCTGAGGAAAAGATGTCGCTCCTTAAACTCAAAAGTATTAGGGTCCACGACAAGATGGCGGCCACAGTTAGGCATTTTTCGTCAGAATGCGAGTGTCTAAAGTCTAGACTTTGGCTTACAAAAATCTCTCACGCCAGTTGTAACTACAATTTTATAGTTGACTCATCGCTAAATGCAAGTAGCTTTTATAAAAATAATATGTACAAGATCCACGCATTTTGAGGCATTTTTTGGCAGAATGCGAGTGTCTAAAGTCTAGACTTTGGCTTACAAACATCTTTCACGCCAGTTGTAACCACAATTTTATAGTTGACTCCTAGCTATATGCAAGTAGCTTTTATAAAAATAATACACATACGATCCACGCGGAGGAAAAGATGTCGCTCCTTATACTCAAAAGTATTAGGGTCCACGACAAGATGGCGGCCACAGTAAGGCATTTTTCGTCAGAATGCGAGTGTCTAAAGTCTAGACTTTGGCTTACAAACATCTCTCACGCCAGTTGTAACCACAATTTTATAGTTGACTCCTCGCTAAATGCAAGTAGCTTTTATAAAAATAATATGTACAAGATCCACGCATTCTGAGGCATTTTTTGGCAGAATGCGAGGGCCGAAAGTCTAGACTTTGGCTTACAAAAATCTCTCACGCCAGTTGTAACTACAATTTTATAGTTGACTGCTAGCTATATGCAAGTATCTTTTATAAAAATAATACACATACGATCCACGCGGAGGAAAAGATGTCGCACCTTAAACTCAAAAGTATTAGGGTCCACGACAAGATGGCGGCCAAGTAAGGCATTTTTTGGCAGAATGCGAGGGTAGAAAGTCTAGACTTTGGCTTACAAACATCTCTCACGCCAGTTGTAACCACAATTTTATGGTTGACTCCTAGCTATATACAAGTTGCTTTTATAAAAATAATACACATACGATCCACGCTGAGGAAAAGATTTCGCTCCTTAAACTCAAAAGTATTAGGGTCCACGACAAGATGGCGGCCACAGTAAGGCATCTTTCGTCAGAGTGTCTAAAGTCTAGACTTTGGCTTACAAAAATCTCTCACGCCAGTTGTAACTATAATTTTATAGTTGACTCCTCGCTAAATGCAAGTAGCTTTTATAAAAATAATATGTACAAGATCCACGCATTTTGAGGCATTTTTTGGCAGAATGCGAGTGTCTAAAGTATAGACTTTGGCTTACAAAAATCTCTCACGCCAGTTGTAACTACAATTTTATAGTTGACTCCTCGCTAAATGCAAGTAGCTTTTCTAAAAATAATATGTACAAGATCCACGCATTCCGAGGCATTTTTTGGCAGAATGCGAGTGTCTAAAGTATAGACTTTGGCTTACAAACATCTCTCACGCCAGTTGTAACCACAATTTTATTGTTGACTCCTAGCTATATGCAAGTATCTTTTATAAAAATAATACACATACGATCCACGCGGAGGAAAGGATGTCGCTCCTTAAACTCAAAAGTATTAGGGTCCACGACAAGATGGCGTCCACAGTAAGGCATTATTCGTCAGAATGCGAGTGTCTAAAGTCTAGACTTTGGCTTACAAAAACCTCTCACGCCAGTTGTAACTACAATTTTATAGTTGACTCCTCGCTAAATGCAAGTAGCTTTTATAAAAATAATATGTACAAGATCCACGCATTTTGAGGCATTTTTTGGCAGAATGCGAGTGTCTAAAGTCTAGACTTTGGCTTACAAACATCTTTCACGCCAGTTGTAACCACAATTTTATAGTTGACTCCTAGCTATATGCAAGTAGCTTTTATAAAAATAATACACATACGATCCACGCGGAGGAAAAGATGTCGCTCCTTATACTCAAAAGTATTAGGGTCCACGACAAGATGGCGGCCACAGTAAGGCATTTTTCGTCAGAATGCGAGTGTCTAAAGTCTAGACTTTGGCTTACAAACATCTCTCACGCCAGTTGTAACCACAATTTTATAGTTGACTCCTCGCTAAATGCAAGTAGCTTTTATAAAAATAATATGTACAAGATCCACGCATTCTGAGGCATTTTTTGGCAGAATGCGAGGGTCGAAAGTCTAGACTTTGGCTTACAAAAATCTCTCACGTCAGTTGTAACCACAATTTTATAGTTGACTCCTAGCTATATGCAAGTAGCTTTTATAAAAATAATACACATACGATCCACGCGGAGGAAAAGATGTCGCTTTTATAAAAATACACATACGATCCGCGCTGAGGAAAAGATGTCGCTCCTTAAACTCAAAAGTATTAGGGTCCACGACAAGATGGCGGCCACAGTAAGGCATTTTTCGTCAGAATGCGAGTGTCTAAAGTCTAGACTTTGGCTTACAAAAATCTCTCACGCCAGTTGTAACTACAATTTTATAGTTGACTCCTCGCTAAATGCAAGTAGCTTTTATAAAAATAATATGTACACGATCCACGCATTCTGAGGCATTTTTTGGCAGAATGCGAGTGTCTAAAGTATAGACTTTGGCTTACAAACATCTCTCACGCCAGTTGTAACCACAATTTTATAGTTGACTCCTAGCTATATGCAAGTATCCTTTATAAAAATAATACACATTCGATCCACTCGGAGGAAAAGATGTCGCTCCTTAAACTCAAAAGTATTAGGGTCCTCGACAAGATGGCGGCCACAGTAAGGCATTTTTCGTCAGAATGCGAGTGCCTAAAGTCTAGACTTTGGCTTACAAAAATCTCTCACGCCAGTTGTAACCACAATTTTATAGTTGACTCCTAGCTATATACAAGTTGCATTTATAATAATAATACACATACGATCCGCGCTGAGGAAAAGATGTCGCTCCTTAAACTCAAAAGTATTAGGGTCCACGACAAGATGGCGGCCACAGTAAGGCATTTTTTGGCAGAATGCGAGTATCTAAAGTATGGACTGGCTTACAAACATCTCTCACGCCAGTTGTAACTACAATTTTATAGTTGACTCCTCGCTAAATGCAAGTAGCTTTTATAAAAATAATATGTACAAGATCCACGCATTCTGAGGCATTTTTTGGCAGAATGCGAGGGCCGAAAGTCTAGACTTTGGCTTACAAAAATCTCTCACGCCAGTTGTAACTACAATTTTATAGTTGACTGCTAGCTATATGCAAGTATCTTTTATAAAAATAATACACATACGATCCACGCGGAGGAAAAGATGTCGCTCCTTAAACTCAAAAGTATTAGGGTCCACGACAAGATGGCGGCCAAGTAAGGCATTTTTTGGCAGAATGCGAGGGTAGAAAGTCTAGACTTTGGCTTACAAACATCTCTCACGCCAGTTGTAACCACAATTTTATGGTTGACTCCTAGCTATATACAAGTTGCTTTTATAAAAATAATACACATACGATCCACGCTGAGGAAAAGATTTCGCTCCTTAAACTCAAAAGTATTAGGGTCCACGACAAGATGGCGGCCACAGTAAGGCATCTTTCGTCAGAGTGTCTAAAGTCTAGACTTTGGCTTACAAAAATCTCTCACGCCAGTTGTAACTATAATTTTATAGTTGACTCCTCGCTAAATGCAAGTAGCTTTTATAAAAATAATATGTACAAGATCCACGCATTTTGAGGCATTTTTTGGCAGAATGCGAGTGTCTAAAGTATAGACTTTGGCTTACAAAAATCTCTCACGCCAGTTGTAACTACAATTTTATAGTTGACTCCTCGCTAAATGCAAGTAGCTTTTCTAAAAATAATATGTACAAGATCCACGCATTCCGAGGCATTTTTTGGCAGAATGCGAGTGTCTAAAGTATAGACTTTGGCTTACAAACATCTCTCACGCCAGTTGTAACCACAATTTTATTGTTGACTCCTAGCTATATGCAAGTATCTTTTATAAAAATAATACACATACGATCCACGCGGAGGAAAAGATGTCGCTCCTTAAACTCAAAAGTATTAGGGTCCACGACAAGATGGCGGCCACAGTAAGGCATTTTTCGTCAGAATGCGAGTGTCTAAAGTCTAGACTTTGGCTTACAAAAATCTCTCACTCCAGTTGTAACCACAATTTTATAGTTGACTCCTAGCTATATACAAGTTGCTTTTATAAAAATAATACACATACGAGCCGCGCTGAGGAAAAGATGTCGCTCCTTAAACTCAAAAATATTAGGGTCCACGACAAGATGGCAGCCACAGTAAGGCATTTTTCGTCAGAATGCGAGTGTCTAAAGTCTAGACTTTGGCTTACAAAAATCTCTCACGCCAGTTGTAACCACAATTTTATTGTTGACTCCTAGCTATATGCAAGTATCTTTTATAAAAATAATACACATACGATCCACGCGGAGGAAAAGATGTCGCTCCTTAAACTCAAAAGTATTAGGGTCCACGACAAGATGGCGGCCACAGTAAGGCATTTTTCGTCAGAATGCGAGTGCCTAAAGTCTAGACTTTGGCTTACAAAAATCTCTGACGCCAGTTGTAACCACAATTTTATAGTTGACTCCTAGCTATATACAAGTTGCTTTTATAATAATAATACACATACGATCCGCGCTGAGGAAAAGATGTCGCTCCTTAAACTCAAAAGTATGAGTGTCCACGACAAGATGGCGGCCACAGTAAAGGCATTTTTTGGCAGAATGCGAGTGTCTAAAGTATGGACTGGCTTACAAACATCTCTCACGCCAGTTGTAACTACAATTTTATAGTTGACTCCTCGCTAAATGCAAGTAGCTTTTATAAAAATAATATGTACAAGATCCACGCATTCTGAGGCATTTTTTGGCAGAATGCGAGGGCCGAAAGTCTAGACTTTGGCTTACAAAAATCTCTCACGCCAGTTGTAACTACAATTTTATAGTTGACTGCTAGCTATATGCAAGTACCTTTTATAAAAATAATACACATACGATCCACGCGGAGGAAAAGATGTCGCTCCTTAAACTCAAAAGTATTAGGGTCCACGACAAGATGGCGGCCACAGTAAGGCATTTTTCGTCAGAATGCGAGTGTCTAAAGTCTAGACTTTGGCTTACAAAAATCTCTCACTCCAGTTGTAACCACAATTTTATAGTTGACTCCTAGCTATATACAAGTTGCTTTTATAAAAATAATACACATACGAGCCGCGCTGAGGAAAAGATGTCGCTCCTTAAACTCAAAAATATTAGGGTCCACGACAAGATGGCAGCCACAGTAAGGCATTTTTCGTCAGAATGCGAGTGTCTAAAGTCTAGACTTTGGCTTACAAAAATCTCTCACGCCAGTTGTAACTACAATTTTATAGTTTACTCCTCGCTAAATGCAAGTAGCTTTTATAAAAATAATATGTACAAGATCCACGCATTCTGAGGCATTTTTTGGCAGAATGCGAGGGTCGAAAGTCTAGACTTTGGCTTACAAACATCTCTCACGTCAGTTGTAACCACAATTTTATAGTTGACTCCTAGCTATATGCAAGTAGCTTTTATAAAAATAATACACATACGATCCACGCGGAGGAAAAGATGTCGCTTTTATAAAAATACACATACGATCCGCGCTGAGGAAAAGATGTCGCTCCTTAAACTCAAAAGTATTAGGGTCCACGACAAGATGGCGGCCACAGTTAGGCATTTTTCGTCAGAATGCGAGTGTCTAAAGTCTAGACTTTGGCTTACAAAAATCTCTCACGCCAGTTGTAACTACAATTTTATAGTTGACTCCTCGCTAAATGCAAGTATCTTTTATAAAAATAATACACATTCGATCCACTCGGAGGAAAAGATGTCGCTCCTTAAACTCAAAAGTATTAGGGTCCTCGACAAGATGGCGGCCACAGTAAGGCATTTTTCGTCAGAATGCGAGTGTCTAAAGTCTAGACTTTGGCTTACAAAAATCTCTCACGCCAGTTGTAACTACAATTTTATAGTTGACTCCTCGCTAAATGCAAGTATCTTTTATAAAAATAATACACATTCGATCCACTCGGAGGAAAAGATGTCGCTCCTTAAACTCAAAAGTATTAGGGTCCTCGACAAGATGGCGGCCACAGTAAGGCATTTTTCGTCAGAATGCGAGTGTCTAAAGTCTAGACTTTGGCTTACAAAAATCTCTCACGCCAGTTGTAACTACAATTTTATAGCTGACTGCTAGCTATATGCAAGTATCTTTTATAAAAATAATACACATACGATCCACGCGGAGGAAAAGATGTCGCTCCTTAAACTCAAAAGTATTAGGGTCCACGACAAGATGGCGGCCACAGTAAGGCATTTTTCGTCAGAATGCGAGTGTCTAAAGTCTAGACTTTGGCTTACAAAAATCTCTCACTCCAGTTGTAACCACAATTTTATAGTTGACTCCTAGCTATATACAAGTTGCTTTTATAAAAATAATACACATACGAGCCGCGCTGAGGAAAAGATGTCGCTCCTTAAACTCAAAAATATTAGGGTCCACGACAAGATGGCAGCCACAGTAAGGCATTTTTCGTCAGAATGCGAGTGTCTAAAGTCTAGACTTTGGCTTACAAAAATCTCTCACGCCAGTTGTAACTACAATTTTATAGTTTACTCCTCGCTAAATGCAAGTAGCTTTTATAAAAATAATATGTACAAGATCCACGCATTCTGAGGCATTTTTTGGCAGAATGCGAGGGTCGAAAGTCTAGACTTTGGCTTACAAACATCTCTCACGTCAGTTGTAACCACAATTTTATAGTTGACTCCTAGCTATATGCAAGTAGCTTTTATAAAAATAATACACATACGATCCACGCGGAGGAAAAGATGTCGCTTTTATAAAAATACACATACGATCCGCGCTGAGGAAAAGATGTCGCTCCTTAAACTCAAAAGTATTAGGGTCCTCGACAAGATGGCGGCCACAGTAAGGCATTTTTCGTCAGAATGCGAGTGTCTAAAGTCTAGACTTTGGCTTACAAAAATCTCTCACGCCAGTTGTAACTACAATTTTATAGTTGACTCCTCGCTAAATGCAAGTATCTTTTATAAAAATAATACACATTCGATCCACTCGGAGGAAAAGATGTCGCTCCTTAAACTCAAAAGTATTAGGGTCCTCGACAAGATGGCGGCCACAGTAAGGCATTTTTCGTCAGAATGCGAGTGTCTAAAGTCTAGACTTTGGCTTACAAAAATCTCTCACGCCAGTTGTAACTACAATTTTATAGCTGACTGCTAGCTATATGCAAGTATCTTTTATAAAAATAATACACATACGATCCACGCGGAGGAAAAGATGTCGCTCCTTAAACTCAAAAGTATTAGGGTCCACGACAAGATGGCGGCCACAGTAAGGCATTTTTTGGCAGAATGCGAGTGTCTAAAGTATGGACTGGCTTACAAACATCTCTCACGCCAGTTGTAACTACAATTTTATAGTTGACTCCTCGCTAAATGCAAGTAGCTTTTATAAAAATAATATGTACAAGATCCACGCATTCTGAGGCATTTTTTGGCAGAATGCGAGGGCCGAAAGTCTAGACTTTGGCTTACAAAAATCTCTCACGCCAGTTGTAACTACAATTTTATAGTTGACTGCTAGCTATATGCAAGTATCTTTTATAAAAATAATAAACATACGATCCACGCGGAGGAAAAGATGTCGCTCCTTAAACTCAAAAGTATTAGGGTCCACGACAAGATGGCGGCCACAGTAAGGCATTTTTCGTCAGAATGCGAGTGTCTAAAGTATAGACTTTGGCTTACAAAAATCTCTCACTCCAGTTGTAACCACAATTTTATAGTTGACTCCTAGCTATATACAAGTTGCTTTTATAAAAATAATACACATACGAGCCGCGCTGAGGAAAAGATGTCGCTCCTTAAACTCAAAAGTATTAGGGTCCACGACAAGATGGCAGCCACAGTAAGGCATTTTTCGTCAGAATGCGAGTGTCTAAAGTCTAGACTTTGGCTTACAAAAATCTCTCACGCCAGTTGTAACTACAATTTTATAGTTTACTCCTCGCTAAATGCAAGTAGCTTTTATAAAAATAATATGTACAAGATCCACGCATTCTGAGGCATTTTTTGGCAGAATGCGAGGGTCGAAAGTCTAGACTTTGGCTTACAAACATCTCTCACGTCAGTTGTAACCACAATTTTATAGTTGACTCCTAGCTATATGCAAGTAGCTTTTATAAAAATAATACACATACGATCCACGCGGAGGAAAAGATGTCGCTTTTATAAAAATACACATACGATCCGCGCTGAGGAAAAGATGTCGCTCCTTAAACTCAAAAGTATTAGGGTCCACGACAAGATGGCGGCCACAGTTAGGCATTTTTCGTCAGAATGCGAGTGTCTAAAGTCTAGACTTTGGCTTACAAAAATCTCTCACGCCAGTTGTAACTACAATTTTATAGTTGACTCCTCGCTAAATGCAAGTAGCTTTTATAAAAATAATATGTACACGATCCACGCATTCTGAGGCATTTTTTGGCAGAATGCGAGTGTCTAAAGTATAGACTTTGGCTTACAAACATCTCTCACGCCAGTTGTAACCACAATTTTATAGTTGACTCCTAGCTATATGCAAGTATCTTTTATAAAAATAATACACATACGATCCACCCGGAGGAAAAGATGTCGCTCCTTAAACTCAAAAGTATTAGGGTCCACGACAAGATGGCGGCCAAGTAAGGCATTTTTTGGCAGAATGCGAGGGTAGAAAGTCTAGACTTTGGCTTACAAACATCTCTCACGCCAGTTGTAACCACAATTTTATGGTTGACTCCTAGCTATATACAAGTTGCTTTTATAAAAATAATACACATACGATCCACGCTGAGGAAAAGATTTCGCTCCTTAAACTCAAAAGTATTAGGGTCCACGACAAGATGGCGGCCACAGTAAGGCATCTTTCGTCAGAGTGTCTAAAGTCTAGACTTTGGCTTACAAAAATCTCTCACGCCAGTTGTAACTATAATTTTATAGTTGACTCCTCGCTAAATGCAAGTAGCTTTTATAAAAATAATATGTACAAGATCCACGCATTCTGAGAAATTTTTTGGCAGAATGCGAGTGTCTAAAGTATAGACTTTGGCTTACAAAAATCTCTCACGCCAGTTGTAACTACAATTTTATAGTTGACTCCTCGCTAAATGCAAGTAGCTTTTCTAAAAATAATATGTACAAGATCCACGCATTCTGAGGCATTTTTTGGCAGAATGCGAGGGTCGAAAGTCTAGACTTTGGCTTACAAACATCTCTCACGTCAGTTGTAACCACAATTTTATAGTTGACTCCTAGCTATATGCAAGTAGCTTTTATAAAAATAATACACATACGATCCACGCGGAGGAAAAGATGTCGCTTTTATAAAAATACACATACGATCCGCGCTGAGGAAAAGATGTCGCTCCTTAAACTCAAAAGTATTAGGGTCCACGACAAGATGGCGGCCACAGTTAGGCATTTTTCGTCAGAATGCGAGTGTCTAAAGTCTAGACTTTGGCTTACAAAAATCTCTCACGCCAGTTGTAACTACAATTTTATAGTTGACTCCTCGCTAAATGCAAGTAGCTTTTATAAAAATAATATGTACACGATCCACGCATTCTGAGGCATTTTTTGGCAGAATGCGAGTGTCTAAAGTATAGACTTTGGCTTACAAACATCTCTCACGTCAGTTGTAACCACAATTTTATAGTTGACTCCTAGCTATATGCAAGTAGCTTTTATAAAAATAATACACATACGATCCACGCGGAGGAAAAGATGTCGCTTTTATAAAAATACACATACGATCCGCGCTGAGGAAAAGATGTCGCTCCTTAAACTCAAAAGTATTAGGGTCCACGACAAGATGGCGGCCACAGTAAGGCATTTTTCGTCAGAATGCGAGTGCCTAAAGTCTAGACTTTGGCTTACAAAAATCTCTGACGCCAGTTGTAACCACAATTTTATAGTTGACTCCTAGCTATATACAAGTTGCTTTTATAATAATAATACACATACGATCCGCGCTGAGGAAAAGATGTCGCTCCTTAAACTCAAAAGTATGAGTGTCCACGACAAGATGGCGGCCACAGTAAAGGCATTTTTTGGCAGAATGCGAGTGTCTAAAGTATGGACTGGCTTACAAACATCTCTCACGCCAGTTGTAACTACAATTTTATAGTTGACTCCTCGCTAAATGCAAGTAGCTTTTATAAAAATAATATGTACAAGATCCACGCATTCTGAGGCATTTTTTGGCAGAATGCGAGGGCCGAAAGTCTAGACTTTGGCTTACAAAAATCTCTCACGCCAGTTGTAACTACAATTTTATAGTTGACTGCTAGCTATATGCAAGTACCTTTTATAAAAATAATACACATACGATCCACGCGGAGGAAAAGATGTCGCTCCTTAAACTCAAAAGTATTAGGGTCCACGACAAGATGGCGGCCACAGTAAGGCATTTTTCGTCAGAATGCGAGTGTCTAAAGTCTAGACTTTGGCTTACAAAAATCTCTCACTCCAGTTGTAACCACAATTTTATAGTTGACTCCTAGCTATATACAAGTTGCTTTTATAAAAATAATACACATACGAGCCGCGCTGAGGAAAAGATGTCGCTCCTTAAACTCAAAAATATTAGGGTCCACGACAAGATGGCAGCCACAGTAAGGCATTTTTCGTCAGAATGCGAGTGTCTAAAGTCTAGACTTTGGCTTACAAAAATCTCTCACGCCAGTTGTAACTACAATTTTATAGTTTACTCCTCGCTAAATGCAAGTAGCTTTTATAAAAATAATATGTACAAGATCCACGCATTCTGAGGCATTTTTTGGCAGAATGCGAGGGTCGAAAGTCTAGACTTTGGCTTACAAACATCTCTCACGTCAGTTGTAACCACAATTTTATAGTTGACTCCTAGCTATATGCAAGTAGCTTTTATAAAAATAATACACATACGATCCACGCGGAGGAAAAGATGTCGCTTTTATAAAAATACACATACGATCCGCGCTGAGGAAAAGATGTCGCTCCTTAAACTCAAAAGTATTAGGGTCCACGACAAGATGGCGGCCACAGTTAGGCATTTTTCGTCAGAATGCGAGTGTCTAAAGTCTAGACTTTGGCTTACAAAAATCTCTCACGCCAGTTGTAACTACAATTTTATAGTTGACTCCTCGCTAAATGCAAGTATCTTTTATAAAAATAATACACATTCGATCCACTCGGAGGAAAAGATGTCGCTCCTTAAACTCAAAAGTATTAGGGTCCTCGACAAGATGGCGGCCACAGTAAGGCATTTTTCGTCAGAATGCGAGTGTCTAAAGTCTAGACTTTGGCTTACAAAAATCTCTCACGCCAGTTGTAACTACAATTTTATAGTTGACTCCTCGCTAAATGCAAGTATCTTTTATAAAAATAATACACATTCGATCCACTCGGAGGAAAAGATGTCGCTCCTTAAACTCAAAAGTATTAGGGTCCTCGACAAGATGGCGGCCACAGTAAGGCATTTTTCGTCAGAATGCGAGTGTCTAAAGTCTAGACTTTGGCTTACAAAAATCTCTCACGCCAGTTGTAACTACAATTTTATAGCTGACTGCTAGCTATATGCAAGTATCTTTTATAAAAATAATACACATACGATCCACGCGGAGGAAAAGATGTCGCTCCTTAAACTCAAAAGTATTAGGGTCCACGACAAGATGGCGGCCACAGTAAGGCATTTTTCGTCAGAATGCGAGTGTCTAAAGTCTAGACTTTGGCTTACAAAAATCTCTCACTCCAGTTGTAACCACAATTTTATAGTTGACTCCTAGCTATATACAAGTTGCTTTTATAAAAATAATACACATACGAGCCGCGCTGAGGAAAAGATGTCGCTCCTTAAACTCAAAAATATTAGGGTCCACGACAAGATGGCAGCCACAGTAAGGCATTTTTCGTCAGAATGCGAGTGTCTAAAGTCTAGACTTTGGCTTACAAAAATCTCTCACGCCAGTTGTAACTACAATTTTATAGTTTACTCCTCGCTAAATGCAAGTAGCTTTTATAAAAATAATATGTACAAGATCCACGCATTCTGAGGCATTTTTTGGCAGAATGCGAGGGTCGAAAGTCTAGACTTTGGCTTACAAACATCTCTCACGTCAGTTGTAACCACAATTTTATAGTTGACTCCTAGCTATATGCAAGTAGCTTTTATAAAAATAATACACATACGATCCACGCGGAGGAAAAGATGTCGCTTTTATAAAAATACACATACGATCCGCGCTGAGGAAAAGATGTCGCTCCTTAAACTCAAAAGTATTAGGGTCCACGACAAGATGGCGGCCACAGTTAGGCATTTTTCGTCAGAATGCGAGTGTCTAAAGTCTAGACTTTGGCTTACAAAAATCTCTCACGCCAGTTGTAACTACAATTTTATAGTTGACTCCTCGCTAAATGCAAGTATCTTTTATAAAAATAATACACATTCGATCCACTCGGAGGAAAAGATGTCGCTCCTTAAACTCAAAAGTATTAGGGTCCTCGACAAGATGGCGGCCACAGTAAGGCATTTTTCGTCAGAATGCGAGTGTCTAAAGTCTAGACTTTGGCTTACAAAAATCTCTCACGCCAGTTGTAACCACAATTTTATAGTTGACTCCTAGCTATATACAAGTTGCTTTTATAATAATAATACACATACGATCCGCGCTGAGGAAAAGATGTCGCTCCTTAAACTCAAAAGTATTAGGGTCCACGACAAGATGGCGGCCACAGTAAGGCATTTTTTGGCAGAATGCGAGTGTCTAAAGTATGGACTGGCTTACAAACATCTCTCACGCCAGTTGTAACTACAATTTTATAGTTGACTCCTCGCTAAATGCAAGTAGCTTTTATAAAAATAATATGTACAAGATCCACGCATTCTGAGGCATTTTTTGGCAGAATGCGAGGGCCGAAAGTCTAGACTTTGGCTTACAAAAATCTCTCACGCCAGTTGTAACTACAATTTTATAGTTGACTGCTAGCTATATGCAAGTATCTTTTATAAAAATAATAAACATACGATCCACGCGGAGGAAAAGATGTCGCTCCTTAAACTCAAAAGTATTAGGGTCCACGACAAGATGGCGGCCACAGTAAGGCATTTTTCGTCAGAATGCGAGTGTCTAAAGTATAGACTTTGGCTTACAAAAATCTCTCACTCCAGTTGTAACCACAATTTTATAGTTGACTCCTAGCTATATACAAGTTGCTTTTATAAAAATAATACACATACGAGCCGCGCTGAGGAAAAGATGTCGCTCCTTAAACTCAAAAGTATTAGGGTCCACGACAAGATGGCAGCCACAGTAAGGCATTTTTCGTCAGAATGCGAGTGTCTAAAGTCTAGACTTTGGCTTACAAAAATCTCTCACGCCAGTTGTAACTACAATTTTATAGTTTACTCCTCGCTAAATGCAAGTAGCTTTTATAAAAATAATATGTACAAGATCCACGCATTCTGAGGCATTTTTTGGCAGAATGCGAGGGTCGAAAGTCTAGACTTTGGCTTACAAACATCTCTCACGTCAGTTGTAACCACAATTTTATAGTTGACTCCTAGCTATATGCAAGTAGCTTTTATAAAAATAATACACATACGATCCACGCGGAGGAAAAGATGTCGCTTTTATAAAAATACACATACGATCCGCGCTGAGGAAAAGATGTCGCTCCTTAAACTCAAAAGTATTAGGGTCCACGACAAGATGGCGGCCACAGTTAGGCATATTTCGTCAGAATGCGAGTGTCTAAAGTCTAGACTTTGGCTTACAAAAATCTCTCACGCCAGTTGTAACTACAATTTTATAGTTGACTCCTCGCTAAATGCAAGTAGCTTTTATAAAAATAATATGTACACGATCCACGCATTCTGAGGCATTTTTTGGCAGAATGCGAGTGTCTAAAGTATAGACTTTGGCTTACAAACATCTCTCACGCCAGTTGTAACCACAATTTTATAGTTGACTCCTAGCTATATGCAAGTATCTTTTATAAAAATAATACACATACGATCCACCCGGAGGAAAAGATGTCGCTCCTTAAACTCAAAAGTATTAGGGTCCACGACAAGATGGCGGCCAAGTAAGGCATTTTTTGGCAGAATGCGAGGGTAGAAAGTCTAGACTTTGGCTTACAAACATCTCTCACGCCAGTTGTAACCACAATTTTATGGTTGACTCCTAGCTATATACAAGTTGCTTTTATAAAAATAATACACATACGATCCACGCTGAGGAAAAGATTTCGCTCCTTAAACTCAAAAGTATTAGGGTCCACGACAAGATGGCGGCCACAGTAAGGCATCTTTCGTCAGAGTGTCTAAAGTCTAGACTTTGGCTTACAAAAATCTCTCACGCCAGTTGTAACTATAATTTTATAGTTGACTCCTCGCTAAATGCAAGTAGCTTTTATAAAAATAATATGTACAAGATCCACGCATTCTGAGAAATTTTTTGGCAGAATGCGAGTGTCTAAAGTATAGACTTTGGCTTACAAAAATCTCTCACGCCAGTTGTAACTACAATTTTATAGTTGACTCCTCGCTAAATGCAAGTAGCTTTTCTAAAAATAATATGTACAAGATCCACGCATTCTGAGGCATTTTTTGGCAGAATGCGAGGGTCGAAAGTCTAGACTTTGGCTTACAAACATCTCTCACGTCAGTTGTAACCACAATTTTATAGTTGACTCCTAGCTATATGCAAGTAGCTTTTATAAAAATAATACACATACGATCCACGCGGAGGAAAAGATGTCGCTTTTATAAAAATACACATACGATCCGCGCTGAGGAAAAGATGTCGCTCCTTAAACTCAAAAGTATTAGGGTCCACGACAAGATGGCGGCCACAGTTAGGCATTTTTCGTCAGAATGCGAGTGTCTAAAGTCTAGACTTTGGCTTACAAAAATCTCTCACGCCAGTTGTAACTACAATTTTATAGTTGACTCCTCGCTAAATGCAAGTAGCTTTTATAAAAATAATATGTACACGATCCACGCATTCTGAGGCATTTTTTGGCAGAATGCGAGTGTCTAAAGTATAGACTTTGGCTTACAAACATCTCTCACGTCAGTTGTAACCACAATTTTATAGTTGACTCCTAGCTATATGCAAGTAGCTTTTATAAAAATAATACACATACGATCCACGCGGAGGAAAAGATGTCGCTTTTATAAAAATACACATACGATCCGCGCTGAGGAAAAGATGTCGCTCCTTAAACTCAAAAGTATTAGGGTCCACGACAAGATGGCGGCCACAGTTAGGCATTTTTCGTCAGAATGCGAGTGTCTAAAGTCTAGACTTTGGCTTACAAAAATCTCTCACGCCAGTTGTAACTACAATTTTATAGTTGACTCCTCGCTAAATGCAAGTATCTTTTATAAAAATAATACACATTCGATCCACTCGGAGGAAAAGATGTCGCTCCTTAAACTCAAAAGTATTAGGGTCCTCGACAAGATGGCGGCCACAGTAAGGCATTTTTCGTCAGAATGCGAGTGTCTAAAGTCTAGACTTTGGCTTACAAAAATCTCTCACGCCAGTTGTAACCACAATTTTATAGTTGACTCCTAGCTATATACAAGTTGCTTTTATAATAATAATACACATACGATCCGCGCTGAGGAAAAGATGTCGCTCCTTAAACTCAAAAGTATTAGGGTCCACGACAAGATGGCGGCCAAGTAAGGCATTTTTTGGCAGAATGCGAGGGTAGAAAGTCTAGACTTTGGCTTACAAACATCTCTCACGCCAGTTGTAACCACAATTTTATGGTTGACTCCTAGCTATATACAAGTTGCTTTTATAAAAATAATACACATACGATCCACGCTGAGGAAAAGATTTCGCTCCTTAAACTCAAAAGTATTAGGGTCCACGACAAGATGGCGGCCACAGTAAGGCATCTTTCGTCAGAGTGTCTAAAGTCTAGACTTTGGCTTACAAAAATCTCTCACGCCAGTTGTAACTATAATTTTATAGTTGACTCCTCGCTAAATGCAAGTAGCTTTTATAAAAATAATATGTACAAGATCCACGCATTCTGAGAAATTTTTTGGCAGAATGCGAGTGTCTAAAGTATAGACTTTGGCTTACAAAAATCTCTCACGCCAGTTGTAACTACAATTTTATAGTTGACTCCTCGCTAAATGCAAGTAGCTTTTCTAAAAATAATATGTACAAGATCCACGCATTCCGAGGCATTTTTTGGCAGAATGCGAGTGTCTAAAGTATAGACTTTGGCTTACAAACATCTCTCACGCCAGTTGTAACCACAATTTTATTGTTGACTCCTAGCTATATACAAGTTGCTTTTATAAAAATAATACACATACGATCCGCGCTGACGAAAAGATGTCGCTCCTTAAACTCAAAAGTATTAGGGTCCACGACAAGATGGCAGCCACAGTAAGGCATCTTTCGTCAGAATGCGAGTGTCTAAAGTCTAGACTTTGGCTTACAAACATCTCTCACGCCAGTTGTAACCACAATTTTATAGTTGACTCCTCGCTAAATGCAAGTAGCTTTTATAAAAATAATATGTACAAGATCCACGCATTCTGAGGCATTTTTTGGCAGAATGCGAGGGTCGAAAGTCTAGACTTTAGCTTACAAACATCTCTGACGCCAGTTGTAACCACAATTTTATAGTTGACTCCTAGCTATATGCAAGTATCTTTTATAAAAATAATACACATTCGATCCACTCGGAGGAAAAGATGCGGCTCCTTAAACTCAAAAGTATTAGGGTCCTCGACAAGATGGCGGCCACAGTAAGGCATTTTTCGTCAGAATGCGAGTGTCTAAAGTCTAGACTTTGGCTTACAAAAATCTCTCACGCCAGTTGTAACCACAATTTTATAGTTGACTCCTAGCTATATACAAGTTGCTTTTATAATAATAATACACATACGATCCGCGCTGAGGAAAAGATGTCGCTCCTTAAACTCAAAAGTATTAGGGTCCACGACAAGATGGCGGCCACAGTAAGGCATTTTTCGTCAGAATGCGAGTGTCTAAAGTCTAGACTTTGGCTTACAAAAATCTCTCACGCCAGTTGTAACCACAATTTTATAGTTGACTCCTAGCTATATACAAGTTGCTTTTATAATAATAATACACATACGATCCGCGCTGAGGAAAAGATGTCGCTCCTTAAACTCAAAAGTATTAGGGTCCACGACAAGATGGCGGCCACAGTAAGGCATTTTTCGTCAGAATGCGAGTGTCTAAAGTCAAGACTTTGGCTTACAAAAATCTCTCACGCCAGTTGTAACAACAATTTTATAGTTGACGCCTCGCTAAATGCAAGTAGCTTTTATAAAAATAATATGTAAGTAGATAGGCTATAGGCATACTGGCTCATGCGGATTCTGGCTCACCCCCTCCTCTCTCAGTGTGAGCCAGAATCCGAGCTGTGTATTTTTAGATAGAGGGAGTGTCGATCCCTCCCTTCCCTCCCCTAGCGACCGAGAATTCTTCCCCCTCTCAGAGTGAGCCAGTAACCGTAGTATGTATAAGTCCCAATCTTCCCTTCTCCGTGTCCCGAAAAAAAATGTAGTGGTGGGTTCATGCTCCTCCTCCTTCGCGCAGGTAGAGACGGTGACCCTCGCACAGGTGTTTTCCTCTTCTTTACGGAATGAATGCGAGAAATGCTCCTTATACAAACTTCGCGTAGATAATTCTGGGATACGTATACAAACTATCCCACGCAGATGCATACAGCTTCCAGCGACATGTGTTTTTCCTTTCTACTGCCATAAGTTAGTCCCCCGTCTGCGGGGACAGATTGCATAGGTACTATCCCTCACATTTTCAATACGATTCTCACGCAGGTAGAGACGACGACCCGCGCACAGGTGTTTTCCTCTACTTTACGGAATGTATGCGAGAAATGCTCCTTATACAAACTTCACGTAGATAATTCTGGGATACGTATACAAACTATCCCACGCAGATGTATACAGCTTCCAGCGACATGTGTTTTTCCTTTTGACTGCGATAAGTTAGTCCCCCGTCTGCGCGGACAGATTGCATAGGTACTATCCCTCACATTTCCAATACGATCCTCACGCAGATATGGACGACGACCCGCGCACAGGTGTTTTCCTCTACTTTACGGAATGTATGCGAAAAATGCTCCTTATACAAACTTCGCGGAGATAATTCTGGGATACGTATACAAACTATCCCACGCAGATGTATACAGCTTCCAGCGACATGTGTTTTTTTTCCTTTCGACTGCGATAAGTTAGTCCCCCATCTGCGCGGACAGATTGCATAGGTACTATCCATCACATTTCCAATACGATCCTCACGCAGATAAGGACGAAGACCCGCACACAGGTGTTTTCTGACTGAGAAACGCGATGCTAGAAAATATTGACCGCCGACTATACATACAAATCCCACAGGTACTATCCCTTTCACTTTCCCAGAGACAACTCTGCTGTTTAAAAATCATTTGCAGAGATATCTGATTGGGTTTTGTAGGGAACGCACAGATATATGCCTTTCGCACCGATATACAGCAATTTTCTTAGAAGTCCTAAATATATCCAGAGTGAGATTTTCTCCAAGATCTTTTCTTATGAGAAGAGGATAATCTCACATTCTCACAGTCGAGCTTCCAAATAAAAGGGAGTGTACTAAAAGGAGGTGGACACTAGTTTTTCAAAAATTGGTGAGGGAAATTTTTTCACGAATCGTAAGGGTTTTCACCCTCGATAGCTGTGAGGAGGTGTGTTTTTCAAAATTAGGAGAGAAAACTTTTACACCAATCACAGGACTTTAGAAAAAATGCTGTGGAAAGGGAAGCTGCTGTTTTTGCAATAAATAGCCCACCGTAGGCTACGGTTAGTCAGTACAATTTTCGGTTTCAAAATTTAACCTGCAGTAAAATGTCAGCCAAGAGGACTATAGGAAGTCGCAGCAGCAGCAGCAGCAGCAGCAGCAGCAGCAGCAGAAGCAGTAGGAATGGCATCAGAACGATGCAACATAGGATTCGTTGGCCAATTGCCAACGCTCCAACATTACTTATGATGTTGGAACATGTCTCCTGGGCCATGGAGGCAATAAATTCACGTAAGAAAATAATTATTTTGATTTTTCATAATTCAAAAATAAAAAAATAATTTTTTCAAATTTTTTTTTTCCATTTTTTTGTAGTGCCATCGCTGCCACCACTTGCTGCTATGCAGCAATTATATTAGGCCAGGAAGCTCTTCGCCCAACCCTGCCCACCGAAAGAGACCCAGCTCTTCACACAGCAATCCCCGCCGAGAGAGTCCAAGCTCGTCGTCCAGCACTGCCCGCCGAGAGAGGCCAAGCTCTCAGTCCAGTACTGCCCGCCGAGAGGGGCCTTCAGCGACTACTAGGCCCAGTCGTCCGGCGGAAAAGAGGACAAGCTCGAAGTGGTCGAGCTCCTCCTCAAGCTCTAGTTCGAGCTCCAGTAGCAGCACCTCATCTAGTTGCGAGTCATGCAACTCGGTGAGGAGCATAAAAAATTTAAAACCTATCCCAAAAATAACAAAATTGGATGGTAAATTTTTTTTTTAATTCATAATAAAAATTTTTTTTTATATAATTAATTATTTACAATCTTTTTTTTTTCTTTAGGTGATTTAAAAACTGAGAAGCCGTCAAGTCGCGGGCTGCTTAGTTTGAAGAATCAAAGCAGTAGCAGTGGCATGCAGCAACCGAGACAGCAACAACAGCAGCAGCAGCAGCAGCAGCAACAACAGCAGCAGCAGCAGCAGCAGCAACAACAACAGCAGCAGCAGCAACAACATCAGCAACAACAGCAGCAGCAGCCACAACAGCAACAAAGAAATGTTCCGAGAGTTATCGATATGGAATTTGTAATTGATCCTATCGATATATCAAAATTTAAAAAAAAACCAAAAAAGTAAAATAATATAAAAAATTTATAATTTTTTTTGTGATGATGGTTGTATAAAAAATAGAATAAGGTATAAATAAATAAAAAATAATATCGTAAACATTTTTCTTCCTTTCTCTTTAATCCACTCTGTTCAACTTTATTTCATTAAAAAAAAAATAATGACATTTCTTTTAATAATATCATAATAATTATTATTCTTTTATAAAAAAATTATTATTTATTGATAATATAGATTCCTCTTTCTTAAAAAAATAAAGCTATGAATTGGTAGCGATTTTTTAGAGCTAAGAAAGAATTTAAACATTGTTTTTCATCTTATTTATCTTTATTTCCAATATAAACATGCACATACATATAATACCTCACAATAAGGAGAAATATATTTCTTTTACAAAATATGTGGATGGCTGCAACATTAGTTTTAGATTCATAGATTCTTGGCGTTTTCTACCTTCATCATTGGAAAAGCTTGCATCATATCTGAAAAATGTGCCAATACCAGTAAAGGAATTTCGATCAGATGGACTTACAGATGAAAAGATCCTTCGACGAAAAGGTGTATTTCCATATGATTTTGTAAATGGATTGGATAAGTTGACGACTACAAAATTGCCAGAAAAGAATGATTTTTATAATAAGCTAACAGATTCTCAAATTGGTGAAGAAGACTATAAGCATGCTGTCCAAGTTTGGAATAAGTTCAATATTAGTACGTTGGGAGAATATTCAGATCTTTATCTGAAAACCGATGTTTTACTATTGGCCGATGTTTTCGAGAGTTTTCGAGAAACATCTCTTAAAGCCTATGATTTATGTCCTGCTCACTTTTATACGACTCCTGGACTAACTTTTTCAGCAGCTTTAAAAATGACAAAGGTAGAATTGGAGCTTCTTACAGATATTGACATGCTAATGTTTATCGAATCGGGCATTCGAGGTGGAATAAGTCAGTGTTGTAATCGATATGCCAAGGCAAATAATCCATATATGGGTTCTTCATACGATAAGGATCAGAAAACAAAGACTCTCTTATATTTTGATATCAACAATCTTTATGGATGGGCAATGGTACAGCCTTTACCAGTTGGAAAATTTGAATGGATTGATTATGAGACAAATCCAAGTTTTTTCAATACACCGCCAGATTCTGATATAGGCTATTTTGCTGAAGTTGACTTGGAGTATCCTGAAGAAATACACGATGATCATAGGGATTTACCTTTTTGCGCAGAACATCTTGCACCACCTGGTTCAAAGCAGAAGAAACTTCTCACGACTTTGAATGACAAGAAAAGGTATGTCATTCATTATCGAGCACTTAAGCAGGTCTTAGATAATGGACTTCGATTAAAAAAGGTGCATAGGATTTTGAGTTTTGAGCAGAGGGCGTGGCTCAAACCATATGTTGAATTTAACACAGAAAAGCGAAAGCAAGCAAAGAATGAGTTTGAAAAACTCTTCTACAAATTGTTAATTAATGCAGTCTATGGAAAGTGTATTGAACGAGAGCGGAAACGTGTAGATGTGCGATTAGTAAATAAATTTACAGGCAGATACGGAGCAGAAGCACGCATAGCTCTGCCAAATTTTCACAGTTGTGCAATCTTCGATGAAAATTTGGTTGCCATACAGCTGAAGAGGACAAGTATTACAATCAAAAAACCAATATACGTAGGTCTCTCAATTCTAGATTTGTCAAAAACATTAGTATATGATTTTCATTATTCATATATGAAAAAGCGAGTTGGAGAAAAATGCAAACTCCTGTATACGGACACTGATAGTTTAATATATGAAGTTGAGGATATAGATATGTATCAAGTAATGAAAGAAGATGTACATAAATTTGATACTTCTGATTATGATGAAAATAATCAGTTTGGAATTCCGCGTGTTAATAAAAAAGTTCCTGGATTGATGAAAGACGAATGCTGTGGCAAGATTATGACAGAATTCATTGGTTTAAGAAGCAAAATGTACAGTATTTTGATTAATGGAGCCGCGACAGTGAAAAAAGCTAAAGGTATAAAATCTAGTGTTGTAAAGAAATCAATCACGATTGAAGATTATCGAAAATGCCTTCAGGATCTTGTTATTATAAAACGTGAGCAGTGTAATATTCGTTCAAAATTACACATTGTGCATACTGAAAAACAGGAAAAAATTGCTCTAAGTCCACATGATGATAAAAGATTCTTATTGCCTCATAGTACTGACACTTTGCCTTGGGGACATTACAGAATTATGGAAGAACAGATGGCGCAAGCTGCTATGCAAGTAGAGGGAGATGCGGTGGAGGGGATTGTGGTGGAGGAGAGGGGCAACAATGGCGAAGGACGAAAAAGAGAGGGAGAAAGTGAGTGGGGGCATGAAGCAACCAATGAGAATGCTTCGCGGGTAGGGATGACACTTTATGCTGATGGAGGGGAACCAATCAAGATTGAATATGATGTTTTAGAGGAGTTTAGGATGCACGAGTGGGATCCATCATTGGATAGGTTAGGAACTGAACAAGGAGTGAGAAATGATATATTACTTACTATTAGAGGCTATGGAAGGGGCAGAAATTGTGGTGGGAAACGGGCTATATGAACGGACTAAAGACGATGAAGAGCACATTCGAGAAATCGAAGCGAACAACCAACCTTGTGCAAAGAGACCAAGACTCACCTAACTCTAAAATAAGTAAGTTCTATTTCTTAGTTCTCTCACCTACAAGACATTTTTCACTAACTTTCATTCTTATTTTCACTTTTCAGAATGGATTTATCTGCACTCAACAAGATTGCTGAGCGCGAGTTCTTGCCTAAGAAGAAAGTCACGGACTTGGAAAAAGATCATGAGTATATGGTGACTGCACTCAAGGAAGTAAAGACGAGATTCGGCACAAAGATCGTGGCTGAGATCGATGACAGCTTTCAAATATTTCTGCCCGGGAAGATCTCATCAGCAATCTTGAAAGATCAAGAATTTTTCAATAATCTCTCTAACACAGCAAATAAACTTAGTTTATTTATAACATATCAGGGTGGAACTTCTTTTAAGTTCACCACATGCTAAAATAATGAAATACAAATACTGATAATTGTTAAATACTATTTATTTATTTCTTAAAACTTGTGTACAATTTACATGAATAAATGCATTATAAAATATAATAACAATTGCTTTCTTATTTATTTGAACCTTGAATAATTCATACAATCTCATTTTTATCTATCCAACTATTATGCTTGTCACTAAAACCTAACCATTTAGCATATACGCGTTTACCACTTTTCTTTAAAACTTTTTCTACTAAATAAATTTCTGGATACATAGTTTTATGAATTTCCGTTTCATAAAAGCCACCAGAGACGGGTTTATCATAATAATCTTTGAGGTGGTAAGTTACTGGATCTGTTTTTACAACTCGCGTTATTGTGAAAATTTCTGTTGACCAGTTTGGCGTATAACCTTTTTCAAAAACATTTTTTATCCTACTTATTCGTACTTTATCTCCTACTTTAAATTTAGGTTTTTTCACTGGCGACTTTTCATTTGGAAAATGTCTCTTGACTTCTCGCTCATTTGCCAGTGTAACATTTTCAGGCTCGATTCCTGTTGTCCGATGTTTTCTCGAATTGTATGCTTTGAGCAAGTTAGGTAGAATATCCAACCATTTATAGCTTCCTTGTTTGCTGAATTCAGTCCACATTGCATTTTTTAACGTTCTATTGAATCGTTCGCATATACTTGCATGAAGATTACTATGCGAAGAGTATAAGTGTATATTGTGCTTTTTCATAAGTTTTTGAAAAATTGAATTGTAAAATTCCTTTCCTTGGTCAGTTTGTAGATTCTACGATACTCGTCCTTCTTTCAGTATTGACTTCATAGCTGTAGTAACATCATTACCACTCTTTGACTTGACTGGCACGGCCCATGCATACTTTGAAAATATATCTATGACAGTGAGTAAGTAATGAAAACCTTTATTCTCTTTAGAATATGGTATCATTTCTACAAGATCCGATTGCCAAGTCTCATCTATTCCACGTATGTCATATTTTCTTCTCTTGTATCGCCGACGTGCTGGCTTGTGCAGCTCTTCAGCTACTCTTTGACGTTCCATCATCGTTTACAGTAGATGAAAATCCATCTGGAAATTCGGCTATACGAACTTTTAATTGTTTATTCACTTCTTCAATGATATAATCAATGCCAGAGTAATTGCGAAGAGTTGTACTATAAAGATAACGCAATTTTGTATTCACTTCCAATTGCTGTTTTTCAACTTGCTGCTTATATTCTTCTATAACTTCACCAATTCCAGCAATTTTAGCAGCTATATAATTTATTTCAGTTTGTAGAATAACTTTCAGTGAGTGCAAGGTGATTGCATCGTTTGGATGATTGGGCTGTCCTAGGTTGCAAAGTCGCTTAATTTCTAAATCAAAATCACCGTCCGGTGTAAAATTGAAACCAATGCCTGGAGGACCGCGACTCACTTGCGAGCCCTCAAGTTTTCTTCCAAACACATCGAGACTCATGGTAGTACTGATGCAAAGAAGAAAGTTGCATGTCAATATATATGCCCAGCTTCGCATAATTCCTCAATAATCGACTGGATTTCATTGTCGTGATTATTATTTCCAGCTGATTGTTCGGCAATCAATAATCGAAGTCTCTCAGTAAGCTCGTTTGGATCATCCCAATAGACGAGATCAATGGAAGAATTTTTCTTAGCTATTTTATATTTAGGTATAAGTCCTCCTCCGCTGCTGTTTACATTCTTTGTACGTGGTGTGCTGCGGAACATTGGTGCTAAAACATTCTTATATTTATTACTTCTCGACATTCGTATAGATTCATCTTTGCTGAATTTTTTCCGATGAACATTTGTTGCTTCCAATATCTTGCGATAATTTGCACGATCTGCTGAACTTAAAAGAAGATCATCCGGATATTTTTTAAATAGTAATTCCATTAGTCCATTCGTTTTAGGATAACTTTCATTTCTGACTTTGACATGTTTATCATCAAATTCAATTTCTGAATCACCAATCATATACACTTCATCAACCTTTCGCACTCCGTATATATTATCAATGGTTCTACGGCTTTTATCTAGCATTGATAAAAAGTCTTCAGCTGATTCATTTTTTCCACTCGCGGATTTAAATGTAGAATTGGTTATTGTGTTAAAAACATCATCATTATTATCATTATCATCATAATCATAAACGGTATAATCCATTAAACTCGATCGATCGATTCTCATTCGTTTTTTACTGTTTTTTTGATCCAAAATGTGATTGGATGGTTGCTGTAGTGGGCTTTCACTTTTCATCTCAACAAGTTTCTCAAGTGGTGTGATGACTGGTTTTAGAGTATCACCGATGACTTTTTCAAAATCATCTTTCTCCTGTTTAAATAAAGTGTATTTTTTCTTAATAGCCTCACGAGCTCGCAAGAGCTCACTGAGAACATTCTTCTCTTTAGTGAAGTCTGACATGCTTACGTGGCGATGTCTACAACTGAACTGTAAGTTTGAGACTCATAATTCCTTTTTTATTGCAAAACAGTCAAATCCTTTTCTGTATCTACCCTCATTCATCGGTCGATCTTTGTCAATAACGATGAATCCATATCTATCATTCTTCCAACATTCAGAACAAAGATTCCGAAATTCGTTGAAAGTTAAATCGGTATTCACATGATTTTCATAGATATGTTTAAGATTTACATCATCTTGTCGATAAATTACTAACAAATTGACATTATCTCTAATGAGATGTTTTCCTATATGAGCATAAGATTGACATAGATAGAAGCTATCTACACTCTTATGTCTTCCCATACAGAAGAATGCTCTGACATTATCCTGCTTCTCACATGCCACATCATCAAAAATCATTATTGAATTTGGAAGGGCTTCATCTGGAGATACTACAGATTCATGCTCACTGAACGGAAGATATGATACTCCTTCAATCGGATCCAGCACACTTTTGAGAAATTGATACTTTGGCTGATTCAAGAATTTAGAGTATACATACAAATTTTCAAACCTAAGACCATTGGGATGTGTTATTAAAGCCAATAAACTATTTGTTTTTCCACAGTTCGTTGGGCCGCAGAAAACTGCTCGTATACTATCTGGTAGTAATTCCCCATGACGCTTTTTTCTCTTCTCTTTTCCAAAATCGAAATTTGTCACGGGAAGTTTGACATTCTGCTCGGTAAAATCCATGTTCACTCCACAGAGTCAAATATAACATTGATCTCTCGAAATATAAACACTCGTTTTATATCATGAATGTCAGTTGTGAATCAACACTCGAAGAGAGATGATCATACACAAATCTCAGAAACGGCCGAAAGGCTATGGATTGCTTGATAAAGTTATCAATAACTTACCTGTTGAAATGCATCTTCCTGGATATCAATACTGCGGTCCCGGAACCAAATTGAAAAAGCGAATGAAAAGAGGAGATCCTGGCATTAATCCGCTTGATCAGGCTTGTAAAAAACACGACATAGCTTATTCCGATAAAAACGGAGATCGTAAAGCTGCTGACAAGATGCTTGCTGAGGAAGCTATGCAGCGTGTTAGAGCTAAGGATGCTTGTCTTGGTGAAAAAGCTTTTGCTTTTGCTGTTAGCAATGCTATGAAATTAAAAGGAAAAACTGGAATGGGACTGAAATTTAATAAGTTAGTGACTGCAGCTAAAAAGTCAATGTCAACAAGTAAAAGTTCTCGCAAGGTTATTCAATCAGCCTTGAAGGGCGCACGTCAAGCTGTTAAAAGTGTAGGTGGAAAGAAAAAAGTTATCATTCCACGTGTTCTGCCGCTTCCATCAAAAATTGGTGGAGTTCTTCCTTTTCTCATTCCATTGTTCGCAGGACTAAGTGCTACCGGTGCTCTAGCAGGAGGTGCTGCTGGAATAGCTAAAGCAGTTAATGATGCTAAAGCTGCGCAGAAAAATTATGAAGAAAGTAAGAGGCATAACGAGACCATAGAAGCTATTGCTTTAGGCAAAGGTCTTCATTTTAAGCCCTATAAAAGTGGAATGGGATTATTTATGAAACCTCATATCGGTCGTGGTCATCAAGTCAGTAGAAAAAAAAAACTTCGATTTAACTTTACCAAATCGTGCACTGACTGACTACGATCTAAAAAAATATGCTCATATGATGAAAATTTCAGATTTCCGTGGTGTTTTCATGAGAAATAATCTACCACCCGATGGTCCATGGCGTAATGAATCAGCAGTGGTAAACTTGGACGATTTTCAAAATAGAGGCACTCACTGGGTTTGCTATCGCAAACGTGGTCCTGAAGTACTTTATTTCGATAGTTTTGGTGATCTCAAACCTCCCAAGGCTCTCATGATGTATTTTAACGTGAAGGAAGTGAAATATAATTACAAAAGATATCAAAATTTTGACTCATTTATATGTGGACATCTGTGTCTCTACTTCTTAGCTGGGAGACTATAAAAGAGATGTTCGCAGACGAATAGATTCATTAGCATCAGATCAGTCATGGAAGATAGCTTCACTCTGAGTCTCTCAGGAAACTCATCTGTCTTGGAAGCGCAATATTTTCCTTCGATTGAACTACCGCAGCATAAAAATTTTGTCTTGGGATTAGTTGAACTTTTAACATTCAACTCTATTCCCAATGTTGACCATTCAAATAATAAACTTCATTTGAGCAAAAATAATATTATCACTATCCCTACGGGCAGCTATGAAATTGATGCTATAAATCAATTTTTACAAGAAACTTTGAAATCCAAAGGAATTGAATTTTCTTTGAAAGCTAACAACAATACTCTCAGAAGTGAAATTCTCTGCAGTCATCAGATAGATCTCAAACCTCGCGATTCAATAGGCCGTCTCCTTGGATTCGCTCCTCGCATTCTCAAAGAGAACATTCATCACAGCTCTGATTTACCTGTGAAAATTTTGAGAATCAATGCACTCAGAGTAGAGTGCAACATTACTGCAGGTGCTTACATCAATAATAAGAAAGTTCATACAATCCATGAGTTCTTTCCCAGAGTGCCTCCAGGATATAAAATCTTAGAAGTTCCGTCTCATGTGATATATCTACCACTCAGTGTCAAGTGCATAGATCATCTACAAATTCGAATTGTAGATCAGGACGGAAATTTGGTGAATTTCCGAGGAGAGGAAATTACTATTAGACTTCACATCAAATCTGTATAATGGGTATCGTTTACAATTCTGGAACATATATAAGTCAGCCATCATGTCAACCAGTCATCAGTCGACCAAAGAAACTCAAACCGTTAACACGGAAGAGCATTCAGTTTCTGAAAAGCCTAGGACTAAAAGTTCGTGGAAAAAATTCACGTGTATAATTCTTTGCTGCTTCCAGAAAAATGGACGAAATTCTAAGCATTCAATCAGGTGTCGTGTTCGATGAGTCTATTGCTCATTACGAGGTACACGCGCATCAACCATACTCATCATTAAGCTTTGATAATAGTGATGAAATTCGTATTTCTATACAACATCAAGATCTATGCCTCTTACCATCGCGTAGTTCTATCCATGTATGTGGAAAATTAAAACTAAAAGATGGTTTAACAGCACCAACTAAAACTAAATTCGTGAACAATGGCATTTGTCATCTGTTTGATGAAATTCGTTATGAGATTAATGCTGTGGAGATAGATAAAAGTAAAAATGTCGGTCTGAGCAGTATTATGAAAGGATGGACTTCATTTAACTCGAATCAGAATAACATGCTAGAAAACGCAGGCTGGCTTGGTGGTGAAGAAGATACCAAAACGTTTGTCGATGAAAAGGGAAACTTTGACGTAGCGATTCCGCTGAGTATGATCTTGGGCTTTGCAGAAGACTATAAAAAAATTATAGTTAATATGAAGCATGAGCTCATACTTACAAGATCGAGAAGCGACTTAAATGCAATAATCCAGAATGGAACTACATCATCTGGCGTAACTACTTATGAAGATTGTGAAGTAAAAATAACAAAGATAGAATGGTTAATGCCATATGTTATTGCATCAGATAAACAAAAAATCCAGCTATTGAATTTCATTGGTAAGGATAACCCCATCTCTATGTGTTTTCGTTCTTGGGAGATATTTGAATATCCTCTTCTTCCAAGCACGAATAAACACGTCTGGACAGTGAAAACTTCAAATCAATTGGAGAAACTTCGTTTCGGAATTCTCGGACTACAAACAAAGAGAAAAGCTGCAAGAACTGCCAATGCCAGTAGATTTGATCATTGTGAGATAAGTAATGTGAAACTTTTCTTAAATTCACAATATTATCCATACAACAATATGAATCTCGACATATATAACAATCAGTATGCAATTCTCTATGATATGTATGCTAATTTTCAAAAATCATACTATGGAAGAGATCCGCAGCCATTGCTGACAAAGCCTATGTTCATCAAGAATGAACCACTCATAGTTATTGACTGTTCACGACAAAACGAATCTCTCAAGAGCGCTCCTGTCGATGTACGTCTGGAGTTTGAGGCTAAAAAAGATTTTCCTGCTAACACTTCAGCATACTGCCTAATCTTACACGATCGCATCGTTCAGTACAATCCTATCAGTGGAAATGTCAAGAAGCTCGTCTAGGCTGCACCGGAAAATGGAATATGCAGTAGACATGACTGGTTTCAAGCAAACCGAAGAAGATTATATTCTAAAGGAATTAGCAATCATACCTCTCGAGGAAAATAGTGCAGATCCTATTGTTCTAACATTCAAAAATCCCTTCTCATGGAAAAAACTCTCAGACAAAATGCAAAGGGAAAACAAATGGCTCAAACATAATTATCATGGCATCAGGTGGAAAACGGATGGACATGACTACTCTCAAATCGGAAACTTGCTTCGTGACGCTTTACATGATGCATCAAAAATTTTTGTAATGGGTGCATTAAAACAGAAATGGCTTGAACGATTCAAATTTCCTGTTCACAATATTGAACAGTATGGCTATCCGTCAAAACCATCTTTTAAGTGCGTCACAGTATGCTCAAATCATAATCCAAGCTATAAGACGACCTGTGCATTGCACAACGTCAAACTCATAAAATTGTTCTATCAGCATAAACTCTAAAATAAAATAAAAAATAAAAAAAAATTAAAAAAAGTAGAGAACGTTATAGGCATTCCAAAACATAATAGAGAGAGAGGAAAATTATCTCCACTCTCTCATCGGGTACTAAAACACTCTGAGAGGAGAGAGGGTGTTTTAGTATCTTGGCGAGAGAGAGGGGATCCCTACTCTTCCATCGGGTACCAAAACACTCTGAGAGGAGAGGGGGTGTTTTAGTATGCCTATGTTTTGGTATGCCTATAGCCTATCTACTTAAGGGTAGCATCCTCTATTTTTAGGGGTTGAAAACATATATTTTTTGGCATAATTTTATAATAAAAATGTTTAAACCAACTAAAAAAAATTGGAAAAAATGTTTAAACATCCTTAATAACGAAATTTAGTTGACGTCTTTCGGTGTTTTCATAAATATTACCCCTAAGGGGGTAAACCACCCCTAACACAAAATAACTGTAAATATGTAATTCGATACATAATATTTCGTAGAAAGTTTTTGGTGTTAGAAACCAAGTTTCATTTCCGTCTGTTCTCCCGCCATTTCTCTTGCTATTACGTTTAAAAGTGATGCTTTTTCCATCGGGAACATTAGTTGCTGTTGTAATTTATCCAGGTCGTTTTGTGAATACACTCCACTCGTAGCTAGTCCTTCTATTGATTCAAAAGTCCAGCCGATTTTCGTATTTGGTTTTAACACGTTCGGTGCTTCTGTTTTAATAGGTTTTGGTCCAAACTTTATCCATTCTTCGGATATTTTATAATATGTAGGTATTATAGAATTGCAATCTACTTGCATCCCTCGTTTTATTAGAATATGAGTTTTTGGTGTTAGAAACCAAGTTTCATTTCCTGCTAATACTGGTAAATGATTATAACATTCATTTCGTTTTATTAGAATATGAGTTTTTGGTGTTAGAAACCAAGTTTCATTTCCTGCTAATACTGGTAAATGATTATAACATTCATTTAGATGTAAGATCTTGACTGTTTTTGGAATACATTTTATGAGATGTACTACTTCTCCAGCAACTCTTGCAATATATCCTGGTTGTTTCATGATGTTATAGGCAAATTCATCTGGTGCTAACGTGGCTAAGGATAGGGAATTCTGGATAACCTTCTTTTCCAATTCGCATTTTTCCGTGATTATATTTACGTATAAATTATTGATTTGTTTTCTTAAATGTTTCTCAATGTATACAAACTTAGAGTTTACATAAGTAAATAAATCTAAATTTACGGAATGATCACTACTTACTCTATCGGTTTCGTAAAAATACATATTTAATTTGCTATCTTTCTCTGCAATCAATAATTTTGGGTGTTCTGTACTTATGAATTCTCTATTACAATGCATTATTTTATTTTTAGTCGATAACGCGAATGTGATATCATTAGATCTAACAGCATAAACAATTTCTTTGTTTTCGTTACTAGTATATTTAGTCGCAATACCTTTAAATAAAATGTCGTTCGAATTTTTAAAGCATTCGCCTATGGGCAGAATGTCCCAAAATGTATGACCGCCTTCCAGGTCCATACACTTTTTATCCGAAAATTTACATACTACTCCCGAACTTAATATTAACTTATCATTATTTAGGTTTACTCTAGCTGTATTTCCTATTAATGTGATTTTTATTAAGCCATGAACAAACACTTTATTCCAAGAACCAAAACTATCGGCGTAGGAAGTGCCTGAACAAGAGTTGCCCTCTGCACTTCCTGCGAAATCTATGCCTTTCGTTGTTGTTGCATTTATTTTTAAATTTGATATAGTATGAATGTTGTCATATTTAAAAATACCTGTTTCATGAATAGCTTTACATTGTTCATGACTTATCTCTTCAATGTACTGTTGTTCTGCATTTTCTTTTGGTATAAGATGCCCGAATATCCCGTAGTTGAAAATCGTTCTATGAATTTCGATTTTACATTGAATAATTGGTACCGTCCTGAAGTCTGCTATTTGGACGAGTTCTATAGCGACGTTTGTCGAGTTTACTTGTGTGGTATGGAAATCGCATTCTCCAGAGTCGAGTAGCGAAAATGTCGTAATATTCGGTGTTGCAGATCCACAGTCATATCCAATAACTGCGATAGTTACTTTAATGATTGCAGTAAAAATTATTATGTTGTTGATCATGATTATTTTTCCTAAAACAGAAAATAATATTAGTTTTTCTTTCTATAAATAATTAGTTTATTAGCATGCACTGTGTTTCGCTTCCTATTTTTGTTTATTGTGATATTGCTATTCTCGCCGACCTCTAGTATTTCAAATGGTCCCAAATTTGATTTTTTTCTAACTTTCCTGATTTTGGTTTTTTTATGAGCCAAACTTGGTCCCCTTTTTCGAAATTTACTGGATTTATAAATCTATCATAATATTTTTTCGATTTTTCTTTCGCGAGTATCAGATTTTCTCGTGCTAGAGTAGCAATATCTTGCATGTTTTTTACTAAATTTGTTATATAATTATTAAATGTTGGTAACTGTTCGGATGCTTTTAAAGCTTCACTTGAAGGTAGTCTAGGAGGGTAAGCGAAAACAAGTTCATGTGGCGTGAATTTGTGAGCACTATGTACACTATGTACACTATGTACACTTGTATTATAATGAAACTGTGCTAATTCTAGTAATTCGTCCCATTCTATTTTTTTCGTGCTAAAATTTTTTAAATATTCACATAATGGATGATGAGCCCTTTCTAATGATCCATTAGACTGAGGAGAAAATGCTGTTGTTTCAATCTTTGAGAATTTAAATCTTTTTGCGATTGATTTTAAGAGTTTACTTGTAAAATTTGCTCCTCTGTCAGTTAAAACTACTTTAGGTGAACTAAAAATACATATGAATTTTTTTATAAAGGCGTCAGCAACTGATTCTGCAGTTTGATCTGCTAACGGTACGGCTATTAGGAATTTAGATAGCTGATCTTGTATTGTCAGTATATATTTATTTTGATTTTTTGTTAGATTTAATGGACCTACTATATCCATGGCTACTTTATCGAATGTTTTGAAAGGTGTATCGGTTATTATCATTGCTTGTCTTGTTTTAACTCTTTTTAGTTTATTTCTTTGACAATCTTCACAATTTTTAACTCTACTTTCGATGTCTGTTTTTAAATTTTCCCAAAAATATTTACATCGAATTAAATGTTCTATTTACTCCAGAATGACCACCTATTGCTGTAGAGTGATTAAAATTGAATATTTTATCTCTATCTTTTAATTCAACATATTCTATATAATTTAGACAAATGACTACTTTTATATCCGAATGTTGGAAAACTTTGGTTAAAATTTCTTCTATTTCCGGCCAATTTATGTTGTTTATTTTTAAATCCTTAGAAATGCTAAAACTTTTAACTTTTTTGCGTATCATGATTTCTCTCAGAAGCTCAAAATTTTTGTATACGTTTTCTTTTACCCTGGTTGCTGCTTGGCCTGTATCCATGCATATTATAAATACTTTTTTTGAATTTAAATTAATAATTTCAATTTCGTTTATATTTAAGTATTTATCAGCCGTAGCATTTTTGCTATTTAGTAGCCACTCCGTTTTTTGGTCTAAAGATTTCCCTTGTTTATTTATGACGTGTGCGATGTTGTAAATTGTATCCTAAATTGTATAGATTTTTTTGTATAAATGATGCTTTTGTCGGTTTCCGTATTTATTATTTTTTCCTCACATGTTTTTGATTTCGTAAGTTCTTCTATTTTCGCTTTGTTTTTCACTGCTTTGATTTTGTTTTTCTTTTTCTTGCTATTTTTAATCCGTTCATCATTTAGTTTTTGAATTTTCAAGTCATTGGTAGGTATTTCGCTAGTATCTAATGTTTTTAGTTCTTTTGCTTTTTGAGCTCTTGTAACCACATTTATTTGAATGTTTTCTATTGGATTTCTTGACAATGCGTCCGCATTTGTATTAATTTTTCCCGGTTTATAAATAATTTCATAATCATAATCTAATAATTGTAATCTCCATTTTTGAACTCTACTGTTTTTATCTGCTGATTTGAATGATAATAGAGGCTTATGGTCAGTAATTATTTTGAATTTGTTGCCATAAATATAATTTCGAAATGTTTTTACTGCAAACGTGATTGCAAGGGCTTCACGCTCATAAGTATGATAATACTCTTGACGCAAATGCAATAGGTCTGTCCTCTCCGATCTCTCCTTGTGATAATACACATCCAAGTGCATAATTAGATGCATCTGTTGTTATAATAAATGGTTTTGACATATCTGGAAACTGTAGTACCGGTGCCGTACATAAAGCTTCCTTTAATCGTTCAAATGCTTGCTGTTGTTCTTTCTTCCATTCAAGTTTTACTTGTTTTTGTAATAACTGTATAATCGGTTTAGCTATTTCTGTAAATTTTGTATGAATCTTCTGTAGTAGCCTGCTAACCCTAAAAATTCTCGAACATTTTTAACGTTTCGTGGAATTGGAAATTTTGTTATGGCTTCAATTTTCTTTGGATCTGTTTTCATTCCTCGCTCACTAATAATGTGGCCTAAAAACTCTACCTCTTTCTGGAAAAAATTGCATTTACTTGTTTCTAATTTAAGTCCCGCTTCTCTTAGTTTTTGTGTTACTAGGTTAAATCTTCCGTTGTGTTCTTCTACTGTATTTGATACTATAATTATGTCGTCAATATAAACATAACAGAATTCTTTCTCCAATAAATCTCCTAGTACTTTAGTTAGTATTCTTTGAAATACTCTTGGTGAATTAATTAGTCCAAATGGAAGTACTTCGAATTCAAACCGTCCAATGGGTGTATACTAAATGCTGTTTTGTGTATATCGACTCTTTCATTTTTATTTGATGGAAACCCGATACCATATCAATCGTTGTAAAATACCTGCTTTTCCCCATAGAATCGAATATCTCTGTTATATTTGTAGAAGATAAGGATCTGGTATTGTTTTGGCATTTAGTTTTCGGTAATCAATAACTAACCTCCATTTCTTTTTCCCGTCTTTTGTTAGACCTTTTTTTGCACAACCCATGCCGGAGCATTAAATGCGCTAGTTGACGATCTAATTAATTCATTCTGATTAGTTTTTTTGTTCACTAATAGCTATTTGTTTAATGTATAGGGTAACGGAAATTGTTTTACGTAAACTGGCGTTTCGTCGGTTAAATTTATCTCGTGCTCTTCCACGTTGCATGTTCCCAACTTTCTCCTTCTAGCCAGCATATGTCTTCATTTAATAGGATTAGATCTTCAATAAATTTCCTTTTTCTTTTCGATAAATGATTTAAATTTATTGTATTTATCAGTAGTTTGTTTCTCTCGCTTCTACTTAATTTTGTGATTTCTTCTGCTTTGTTTTCGCTTTCTGACCTTAAATATATGGAACCACAGTGCAAAGTTTCTTCCGCTTTTGGCAGTGATAATCCTGGAATTCCCGTAAAAGTATCAGGCATATCTTCTATGTCGACGTGACGAAATTTATTTCGTTGTATGGCGTAAATATTTCCATCGCTTTCAAAATCTACGTTTTCTTTAAGTATTTTTACGAATGTCGGAAAATTTTGTATGCAGTATTCTTCAGTTTCTTCTTTTTCTATACTTTCGAGAGTTTCATTAATGTTTCCTATAAATTGCTGCATATGCACCTTTGAATCATGAATGAACTCTGTAAGTCTTCGTTGATTCCAGCTGCTCAGTTGTGCTTCATCCGAGTTTCTTTTACGAAATCTGGCGAGTCAACTGTGCGTTCTGTGTTACTCTCATACTCTGAAATACCTTTATTTATGCTGTCTTGAATTCTCCTACGATCTCCAATACTCTTCCTAAATCTTGTTGTATAGTTATCTCTTGTCTCTATTTCTTGAGTCTTTTCTTTCATACTGCTTCCTCTGCTGTTGTACTAGTATTTATTGTGTTTATCTGCATTGTAGATTTCAGTTCGATTTTCTTACGGTTTATTTCCAAGTAACCTTTGTCCAGTCTTAATTTTTGCTGTAATAAGACTTTTATTCCTATGATTCCGTCATACCGAATGGCAAATGTCTCTGGAGCTACATGAAAGTCGAAACATATTCCGTTTATTGGTAACTTTATAGATCCAAGGTACGTATGCGATTTCCGTTATTCCAGATATTAAAATTTGTTCGTGGTATTTATATGATTCATTGATATATTTTCTTTCTTAATAATATTTAACTGCGCTCCACTGTCCACTAGTGGCCTATTTATTTTACTAAGTGTTGATCTTCTACCTCTATGTATTGCAATAAATTCTCGAGTTTTAGTACGTAAGTTTGTAATATTGTGTCGGCTTTGTTTTCAGTGGTTTCTAGATTCTTCTTTTCTAACGTTGTATCTTGATTTGTTTTTTCTGTTACTTGTAGTGGGAACGCTTTATTCTCATTTTCCCTTCCTAGGCGTTCCTCTGGAAGAGCACTGTAGTTTCCCTGGTTGTCTTAATTCTGAGGCATCCGCTGTATGGTTATTACTTTTGCATATCGAGCAGAATTTCTTTGTTGTCTTTCAAGACTTTTAATTTTTTTACAATCGTCGATTGTGTGCCCTGTTTCATTGCAGTAGCTACAGTTTACTTGCTTTGTTTCCCTCCGATCTCTAGGGCTTTTAGTTTTTACATTCATTGATACATGACCTCCATTTGCAGTATTCGCAAAATTTCCTCTGAAAATTTCTACTGTAATTATTGCTGTTTGTTGGCTGAGTTTGTTGTTTATTTCTAAATTTATTACAGAATTTAGCTGTATGACCATTTCTTCACATAGTTGGCATTTGAGCTGCTGTTTGGCTTTTATACTCTGCCACGAGAATCTTTGCTCTTTCGCATTCTGCTCTTCATGGCCAGTTGTTTGCAAATCGTACATACTTGGAATGGTAGCTACTTCTCCTATTTTGCAATATTAATTGTGTGGCCTTTCTTATTACACTTTCTGCACAATACCTTCCGGACAATTCTGTACTGTATGCCTTTAATGTCACAATATTCACATTTTTCAACGCTAATTGTCATTGTATTTGAGCATATATTAGGATTGTGTCCCGTTTCTTTGCATTTCCAGCATACTTCGTAATCTTCTATGTACGGGCATTGCCCTACATCATGTATTCTTGACAGTATTGGTAGTGATTGTTCTGTTCTTGTTAAATCGGCAGGCACTAATTGAGTGACCTGGTTGACTGCAGATTTACATATTAATTTTTTTATTTGTAACATTCTTGCAATTATTGTAAAAGTGGTCCGCTCCTTTGCAATATACGCATGCGCTGAACGGCAGAAGAGCGCTTCATGTTGGAAATCTCTGCATATTTGGCATGTCAGTACTTTCCGTGTTTGCTCTACTCTCCTCCGTAGTCTCATACACAATTATTCGCAATGCCTCTGTTTATGTCTTTCTTTTCTTTATATCGCTTTCAATTTCTATTGCCACTCTCGAAATATTTCTACGGTGCTTTCTTGACCTAATTCGTATTTAATTTCTGGTTTAAGTCCTTTTTTATATTTTCTTGCTGCTTCTACATCCAATTCCTCCTCGAATCTTTTAAGTTCTGCGTCCACAGTTCCTTGTATTCCTTTATTTTAATACTATTTTCCTTAGTCTGTTTGTATATTGTACTACCGTTTCTTTCTCCTTGAAATATTCTGCCCATTTTCGCGTACAGCTCATGGATGTCGTCGTCAATCGGATACAGTATTCTTACTCCGTTTATTAAATCATCTATGGTTTTTATTTCGTTGCTGCTTAGTGCTTCTTCTGCTTCTCCTGACATTCTTACTTTTAGGAGGTTCGTCAAGTTTCCTTCGTCTATTGGGTCTATGAGGCTTCTGACTTGTTTTAATTTTTTTATATAGTCCGTTGCTGTCATATTTTTCCCATCGTATTCTGGCACGTAGCTCGCGACATCCTTCAAATTTAATTTTATTGGTCTTACTCCCTCTGCTACTGGTGGGGTCATTGTTGTTGCTGTTGTCCTTCCTTGGTTTTGGTTTCCTTCGTTCTTCTCTAGTTCGTTTGTGACAGTCA